>NC_074668.1:29756759-29841759 GCF_029448725.1 Salvelinus fontinalis | reverse complement strand
AAAGACAAGAGGGGGGTGGTGAGTGGGTTGTCAACACAGGTTTTGATTCCAGCAGATGTAGTTGTTGATGTATGCCCCAGATGGCTGCTGGTAGGGTGCTGCTAAGTGTAAGGAGGACATTAGAGCTGGATTACCCTCCTCCCCAGCTCATATAAACCTGGGACATAAACGATTCAAAGTTGGCCATAGTGGGAGTAACCATAGAATTATTTGGGAGTAACCTTACTGAGTAAAGTATTTGTCATCATTTAATTTTAGCGAATTACAACACTGAGAAGGTGTTGTGGGAGATGATTGGTTGGTAGATTAAGCCGATTAAGCCAACGCCTATGTGCTGGGAGTTTCTCCCGGTTTTTCTGTATTGGCTAACAAAGGCCAAGTTCGACGCCTTGGTTTCAACAGACTCTTCACTCGAACTGTCTGGTAACGAGATTAGAGCTGTGTAGAAGAAGCGTGAAGTAAGAGATGCAGATGCACAGAATATTGTTATGATTACTACTACCACTTACAGTAGCACTCCTGTATCCATCTTTAGTAGCTGTCTACATGAACTAGTTCTCCTCTATCTGTAAATATCTGTATAACACCTGTTCTTACCTGTAGAAAATCATACCTATTACCTGCCGTGTCAATGTACCTGCTTTATCCATGTACAGATGTAGGATCTTAATTTGAGCCAGTTTGTTACAGCAGGAAAATAATCCTGCAGCAACAGGAAATGTGAATTATTATGTGGATTATAATTATTGGAAATGTTTGTTGGGGTTGATACATTTTTCGTTAGTGCAAATCAAGTCGGAAACTTTAGAAGCCTTTTTAAAACTCAAATACCCTACAAGATTGCATTTCCTGCCTGCTATGCAGGAACATTCTCAGCAACAAAAGAGTGATCAAATTAAGATCCTACATCTGTACCTACAATTGGTTTTTCTTATGTGTTTACTGAGGCTGCTCTGCTTGTTGTCAGTTGCAGTCCTGTGTAGCTCTTAAAAATGCAAATTGCATACAAGGTAGCTTTCGAACTAGCTTTTGTGTGCAGTCTGCAATTTACTTTGTAATGTCACTCTCTCCTTGTCACTGAACAGTGGACTTGAGTGTCAGCAGTATAGCCTTCCTCCTGAGTCCTGGTGGAATTACATAGTATATTTCAGAAAACGCTGCAGCATCTCCCTGATCAGCATGGTGACAAATAAGTGTTGAAAGCAGCCGGATGTTCTGTATACTCTCAAATGTATGAGGCCGTGACAGTATTTGTGTGCCTTTTATATGTACACTGCTCAAAAAAATAAAGGGAACACTTAAACAACACAATGTAACTCCAAGTCAATCACACTTCTGTGAAATCAAACTGTCCACTTAGGAAGCAACACTGATTGACAATAAATTTCACATGCTGTTGTGCAAGTGGAATAGACAAAAGGTGGAAATGATAGGCAATTAGTAAGACACCCCCAAAAAAGGAATGGTTCTGCAGGTGGTGACCACACACCACTTCTCAGTTCCTATGCTTCCTGGCTGATGTTTTGGTCACTTTTGAATGCTGGCGGTGCTTTCACTCTAGTGGTAGCATGAGACGGAGTCTACAACCCACACAAGTGGCTCAGGTAGTGCAGTTCATCCAGGATGGCACATCAATGCGAGCTGTGGCAAAAAGGTTTGCTGTGTCTGTCAGCGTAGTGTCCAGAGCATGGAGGCGCTACCAGGAGACAGGCCAGTACATCAGGAGACGTGGAGGAGGCCGTAGGAGGGCAACAACCCAGCAGCAGGACCGCTACCTCTGCCTTTGTGCAAGGAGGTGCACTGCCAGAGCCCTGCAAAATGACCTCCAGCAGGCCATGAATGTGCATGTGTCAGCATATGGTCTCACAAGGGGTCTGAGGATCTCATCTCGGTACCTAATGGCAGTCAGGCTACCTCTGGCGAGCACATGGAGGGCTGTGCGGCCCCACAAAGAAAATAAATGCCACCCCACACCATGACTGACCCACCGCCAAACCGGTCATGCTGGAGGATGTTGCAGGCAGCAGAACGTTCTCCACGGCGTCTCCAGACTCTGTCACGTCTGTCACATGTGCTCATGTGCTCAGTGTGAACCTGCTTTCATCTGTGAAGAGCACAGGGCGCCAGTGGCGAATTTGCCAATCTTGGTGTTCTCTGGCAAATGCCAAACGTCCTGCACGGTGTTGGGCTGTAAGCACAACCCCCACCTGTGTACGTCGGGCCCTCATACCACCCTCATGGAGTCTGTTTCTGACCGTTTGAGCAGACACATGCACATTTGTGGCCTGCTGGAGGTCATTTTGCAGGGCTCTGGCAGTGCACCTCCATTTGCAGAAATGCAGCCCCAAACTTGCAAGGAACCTCCACCATGCTTCACTGTTGCCTGCAGACACTCATTCGTGTACCGCTCTCCAGCCCTTCGGTGAACAAACTGCCTTCTGCTACAGCCAAATATGAAAACATTTGACTCAACAGTCCAGAGCACCTGCTGCCATTTTTCTGCGCCCCAGTTCCTGTGTTTTCGTGCATAGTTGAGTCGCTTGGCTTTGTTTCCACGTTGAAGGTTTGGCTTTTTGGCCGCAAGTCTTCCACGAAGGCCACTTCTGACCAGATTTCTCCGGACAGTAGATGGGTGTACCAGGGTCCCACTGTTTTCTGACAATTCTGAGCTGATGGCACTGCTGGACATCTTCCGATTGCGAAGGGAACTAAGCATGATGTGTCTTTCATCTGCTGCAGTAAGTTTCCTTGGCCGACCACTGCGTCTACGGTCCTCAACGTTCCCTGTTTCTTTGTGCTTCCTCAAAAGAGCTTGAACAGCACATCTGTAAACCCCTGTCTGTCTTGAAATTTCTGCCTGGGAGAGACCTTGCTGATGCAGTATAACTACCTTGTGTCTCGTTGCTGTGCTCAGTCTTGCCATGGTGTATGACTTTTGACAGTAAACTGTCTTCAGCAACCTCACCTTGTTAGCTGAGTTTGGCTGTTCCTCACCCAGTTTTATTCCTCCTACACAGCTGTTTCTGTTTCAGTTAATGATTGTGTTTCAACCTACATATTGAATTGATGATCATTAGCACCTGTTTGGTATAAATGTTTAATCATACACCTGACTATATGCCTACAAAATCCCTGACTTTGTGCAAGTGTACCTACAATAATGTATGCTGTTTTGAAGGCAAAGGGTGGATATGAGTTTGATTTTTCTTCTGTTCACTCACTTTACATTTAGTTAATTGATAAATATAATCTATTAACATTTTTGAAAGCATTCTTACTTTACAGCATTTACAGCATTACTTTAAAGCATTCTTACTTTACAGCACCTGCCTAAAACTTTTTCACAGTACTGTATATTACAGAGATTTCCAACCAGTTTTAACCTGCCAGGCAGAGCCACAATCTGCTTACAGTAGCTTTTTATAGAACTTTATTTTCGGGGTGGCAGGTAGCCTGGCGGGTCGGAGCATTGGGCCAGTAACTGAAAGGTTGCTGGATTGAATCCCCGAGTTGACAAGGTAAAAAATCTGTCGTTCTGCCTCTGATCAAGGTAGTTAACCCACTGTTCCCTGGGTGCCGATGATATGGAAGTAGATTAGGGCAGCCCCCCGCACTGCAGAAGATACATTTCAGTGAAATGCATTCAGATGTACAACTGACAAGGTATCCCCCTTTTAATTTTTTTATTCTAAACCTATGGCATATGGTGACAGTACCATATGGTACTGTAGTACCTTCCTAATATAGTGTAATGCTGACCCCAGAGAGAGGTCTGCAGTGTGATCTGTGCTCATTCCCTGATATAGTGTAATGCTGACCCCAGAGAGAGAGATCTGCAGTGCTCTCTGAGCTCCAGCAGGTCTGCTGCTGTTTAAGCACTGGGCTGTTGCCATCTCCTGAGAAGCTTCAGTCACCGCACACTCACCCAAATGCTGGGCCTGGCACAGCAGGGGACTGCTGCTGATTCCAGCAGCTGGATTCTCCATCCTCCCTCCCAGCCCCCCAGCCCCCCTCCCTCCCAACCACCCTCTCTCCCTGCCTCCCAGCCCCCTCCCTCCCAGCCCCCCTCCCTCCCAACCACCCTCTCTCCCTGCCTCCCAGCCCCCTCCCTCCCAGCCCCCCTCCCTCCCAGCCACCCTCTCTCCCTGTCTCCCCCTCCCTCCCAGCCCCCCCCCTCCCTCCCTCCCTCCCTCCCAGCCCCCCTCTCTCCCTGCCACCCTCTCTCCCTGTCTCCCCCTCCCTCCCAGCTGAGAAGAAGACTCTCAGTAGGGAACATCACAGCCCGTTTGTAAACATGCAGCATTAATTGTCACAGTCTCATTAACTCTGAGACTGAGAGTAAACAGAGCGTTGGCTGAGATGAAAGTAGTGCTGAGCTAGAAGAGCATGGCGCTTGCAATGCCAGGGTTGTGGGTTCGATTCCCATGGCGGACCAGTATGAAAATGTATGCACTCACTAATGTAAGTCATTCTGGATAAGAGCATCTGCTAAATGACTAAAATGTAATGAAATGAAGCTTACTGAAAATAATGTGTGTTTGGCACGGGGAAGAATGCTAATGTTTGTGTGTGTATGTGAGACTGTTTTCCATCAGGATTATACAGCACTTCCCTCTCCCCCGTCATGACATTGAGTCATCATAGCTTCAGGGAAGTGCCCTTGTTGCCATAAATCACACTCTTTATTAACATGCTCCTGTTTATGGAGGAACTAGCCATGAAATAAAGATCATTTAACGAGCCTCTTTAATCCCTGTTTAACATGGCATCTACTTACTTCTACCAAATCCTGTCTGGCTGTCATCTTGGGCACTAACTGAACTTTTCTCCCCCCCAGATTTCTGTGAGAGTATAAACCGACCATGCTGGTTGAAATGGATGTGAGGAATATGAGAGTGCAATATGCAGTAGAGGTCTGTTAAAAAGACACTAAGTACACATAGTACTTTTGTAGCGCATATTCTTTTCCAATGTGATGGCAGTCTGGTAGCATTGATCAAAACAAATCAAATCAAAATACATTTTATTTGTCATGTGCGCCGAATACAGGTGTAGACAGGTGTAGACCTTGCAGGGAAATGCTTACTTACAATGCTTACTTTTAATAAAAACAAGTGTTCGTAAAAAAAATAACAAAATAAAACAAATAATTAAAGAGCAGCAGTAAAATAACAGTAGTAGGCTATATACAGGAGGTACCGGTACAGAGTAAATGGTTAGTCGAGGTAATTGAGGTAATATGTACATGTAGGTAGAGTTAAAGTGACTATGCATAGATAATAACCAGAGAACAGCAGGAGCGTAAAAGGGGGGGTGGGGGACAATGCAAATAGTCTGGGTAGCGATTTGATTATCTGTTCAGGAGTCTTATGGCTTGGGGGTAGAAGCTGTTAAGAAGTCTTTTGGACCTAGTCTTGGCGCTCTATTACCGCTTGCCATGTGGTAGCAGAGGGCCTATGACTATGACTAGGGTGGCTGGAGTCTTTGACCATTTTTAGGGCCTTCCTTTAACACTGCCTAGCTTAGAGGTCCTGGATGGCAGGAAGCTTGGTCACAGTGATGTACTGGGATGCTCTCAATGGTGCAGCTGTAGAACCTTTTGAGGATCTGAGGACCCATGCCAAATCTTTTCAGTATCCTGAGGGGGAATAGGCTTTGTCGTGCCGTCTTCATGACTATCTTGATGTGTTTGGACCATGATAGTTTGTTGGTGATGTGGACACCAAGGAACATGAAGCTCTCAATATGCTCCACTACAGCCCTGTCGATGAGAATGGGGGTGTGCTCGGTCCTCCTTTTCCTGTAGTCCACAATCGTCTCCTTTGTCTTGATCACGTTGAGAAAGAGGTTGTTGTCCTGGCACCACACTGCCAGGTCTCTGACCTCCTACCTATAGGCTGTCTCATCGTTGTCGGTGATCTGGCCTACCACTGTTGTGTCATCAGCAAACTTAATGATGATGTTGGAGTCGTGCCTGGCCATGCAGTCATGGGTGAACAGGGAGTACAGGAGGGGACTGAGCATGCACCCCTGAGGGGACCCCATGTAGAGGGTAAGCGTGGCAGATGTGTTGTTACCTACCCTTACCACCTGGGGGCGGCCCGTCAGGAAGTCCAGGATCCAGTTGCAGGGAGGTGTTTAGTCCCATGGTCCTTAACTTAGTGATGAGCTTTGAAGGCACTATGGTGTTGAACGCTGAGCTGTAGTCAATGGATAGCATTCTCACGTAGGTGTTCTTTTTGTGCAAGTGGGAAAGGGCAGTGTGGAGTGCAATAGAGATTGCATCATCTGTGGATCTGTTGGGGCGGTATGCAAATTGGAGTGGGTCTAGAGTTTCTGGGATAATGGTGTTGATGTGAGCCAAGACCAGCCTTTCAAAGCACTTCATGGCTACAGACGTGGGTGCTACGGGTCAGTAGTCATTTAGGCAGCTTACCTTAGTGTTCTTTGGCACAGGGACTATGGTGGTCTGCTTGAAACTTGTTGGTATTACAGACTCAGTCAGGGACAGGTTGAAAATGTCAGGGAAGACACTTGCCAGTTGGTCAGCGCATGCTCGGAGTACACCTCCTGGTAATTCGTCTGGCCCTACGGCCTTGTGAATGTTGACCTGTTTAAAGGTCTGCTTAAAAGCATGATCACACAGTCATCCGGAACAGCTAATGCTCTCATGCATGCTTCAGTGTTGCTTGCCTCAAAGCGAGCATAGATGTAATTTAGCTCATCTGGTAGGCTCATGTCACTGGGCAGCTCGTGGCTGTGCTTCCCTTTGTAGTCTGTAATAGATTGCAAACCCTGCCACATCCGACGAGCATCGAAGCCAGTGTAGTACGATTCGATCTTAGTCCTGTATTGACGCTTTGCCTGTTTGATGGTTCGTCTGAGGGCATAGTGGGATTTCTTATAAGCTTTCTTGTTAGTCCCGCTCCAGCTCTAACCTTTAGCTCAGTGTGGATGTTGCCTGTAATCCATGGCTTCTGGTTGGGGTATGTACGTGGGGACAACGTCATCGATGCACTTATTGATGAAGCCAGTGACTGATGTGGTGTACTCCTCAATGCCATCGGAAGAATCCCTGAACATATTCCAGTCTGTGCAAGTAAAACAGTCCTGTAGCTCAGCATCTGCATCATCTAACCACTTTTTTATTGACCATGTCACTGGTGCTTCCTGCTTTAGTTTTTGCTTGTACGCGGGAAATCAGGAGGATAGAATTATGGTCAGATTTGCCAAATGGAAGGCAAGGGAGAGCTTTTTATGCGTATTTGTGTGTGGTGTAAAGGTGGTCTAGAGTTTTTTTTCTCTGGTTGCACATTTCGCATGCTTCTAGAAATGAGGCAAAACGGATTTAATTTTCTATGCATTAAAGTTCCTTGCCACGAGGAGCACCGCCTCTGGATGAACGTTTTCCTGTTTGTTTGTGGCCTTATACAGCTCATTGAATGAGGACTTAGTGCCAGCATCAGTTTGTGGTAGTAAATAGACAGCTACAAAAAATATAGATAAACTCTCTTGGTGAACAGTGTGGTCTAAAGATTATTATGAGATACTCTACCTCAGGCGAGAAAAACCTTGAGACTTCCTTAATATTACATTTTGTGCACCAGCTGTTGTTTACAAATATACACAGACCGCCAACCCATGTCTTACCAGACGCAGCTGTTCTATCTTGCCGATGCAGCGTAAACCCACCAGCTGTATTTTATCCATGTCATCGTTCAGCCACGACTCAGTGAAACATAAGATATTACAGTTTTTAGTGTCCCATTGGTAGGATATTTGTGATCATAGCTCATCTATTTTGTTATCCAATGATTGTACGTTAGCTAATAGGACTGATGGTAGAGGCAGATTACCCACTCACCATCGGATCCTTACAAGACACCCCAACCTATGTCCCCGATATCTCTATCTCTTTCTCATGCGAATGACAGAGATGTTGGCCTTGTCGGGTGTCTGAAGTAAATCCTTTGCGTCAGACTCGTTAAAGAAAAAATCTCTGTCCAGTACGAGGTGAGTAATCTCTGTCCAGAAGCTCTTTTCGGTCATAAGAGATGGTGGCAGAAACATTACCTACAAAATAGGTTACAAATAACACAAAAGAACACACACAATAGCACAATTGGTTAGGATCCCATAAAACGGCAGCCACCTCCTCCGGCGCCATTCAGTCCTTGTGACTATTGTTGATGCTTAATATCGTCATGCATTATACATTCAGTCTCCACCTGCCGGTAGCCACTCCTTACCTCTGTCTTCTGCCATCATATCTGTGTCATGTAGACCTTGCGTTTATGGTTGGGTCATTTTATCAATCAGATAATGTAGAGGTGTTGAATTATTCATAAAGCATTAACCTCCCTGGTGTTGCATATGAGGTCTGTGTAATAGAAATGTCTTGCCATAATTGTATAAAGAATAATACAGCAATTCATGATTACTTACTCAACGCTCACTAGTCGACTATTTGTGCAGTGTCTAAATCAGGGCTCTGCAACCCGGTTCCTGGAGAGCTACTGTCCTGTAGGTTTTCAATCCAACTCCAGTTGTAACTAACCTGATTCAGCTCATCAACCAGCTAATTGTTAGAATCAGGTGCGCTAGGTTACGGTTGAAGTGAACACCTACAGGACGGTAGCTCTCCAGGAACAGGGTTGGAGAGCCCTGGTCGAGATAATCAGACATTTTCTTCAGAAAAGAGGGAAGACAGATTGAGATTGGAGTACTGGGCTGCATACTGATGTGTAACATAAAAGTCTGTTAAAAGCTTGCTAAAGTTGATTTAAGTCATGTAGCCTTTGTATTGAAAGAACTGAGCTGTTTATGTTTCTTCAAACAAAGCAGTTGTCAATACCTGTTCACAATGACTGATTGAGTCTGTCTTCTACACTGAGACACATGCTCTCTCTCTCTCTCTCTCTCTTCTCACTCACTCACTCACTCACTCACTCACTCACTCACTCACTCACTCACTCACACACTCTGCTCTGTCCAAATATTGAGTTCACCTCTCCTGTCCCCTCTTCTGAAGTCCTGAGCTCATCAAACACCTATTGTTTCAGAGCAGTGATGTTTTGGGGGGCACGGTGGGGGAGAGGGGACAGGGGAAGAGGGGGATTGAAGGACACTTCCACTATGGGGAAATAAAAAGGCCCTTTGTGTGCACCTTAAGAGCTGAGCTGGTGGCACAGGGGACAGCCTGGGCTGTGTTCGGCCAGGTCTGTCTATCAGCAGGGCTGAGGCTGAGGCCTGGGCACACAAACAGGACAAACAGGACAAGGACACAAAAAGGCTATCCTGTCCTTCCCAGCCATCCTCACGTGCTCACCTCACTCCCATGGCAATGCCATATGCCTGTCATATGCTCTGTCACCTGTCACTCACTGGGCTTAATGTGTTGTACAGTTCACATCCTAGGACAGGGGGACCAGTGATGTTCTAGGAATTCTTTTCTCGGTGGAAGACCATTCTAGTATGAGTCAGAGGAAGGGAAGTGAGCCTGTGTCTATGCTGCAACCCTATGATCAGTGTTTGGTCAGTAGAGAGAGAAAGTGTGATTGGAAAATGATGGGATGAGGTCTCTCCCGTCTCCTTTTCTATTCTCTTCCCCTCACCTCCATCTTTTTCTTCCTGTTCTGAGGCCACCGTAATGAAATGGGGAGGGTATTGGAGGCTGGTGGAGAGGGGTGTTGGGAAGTGTCTTTTCCCAGGATTAAACACCAGCATCCAATACCAATTCATTAATTACATCAATTAGGATGCACTTTGTTGTGGGGCCCATCCTCTCCCTGCCCTGGCTCACCTTTCCCCATCCTCTGAAGAGTATATGGCCTCTGATTGACTCCAACATACTCTCCTCTCCTGTTTTGGGCTCTTAGTGGTGCTCAGTCGTTTTACATGATTTGAATAGTTCTGGCATCACATTAGTGAACCCAGTTCCCTCTAATCCCATCTGGCCTGTGGTTAGAGACAGATAGACAGGGTGCCAACAGAGCCACTCAGCTGAGAGAATGGGGAAGTAGGCTCTAATAGAAGCATCCCTAATTCAATGTCAATGAATGTGTGGCTGTAATGGATTTTACCTGGTGGGCCTGAAATTGGAAAGATTTCAGGGTACATTAACCTGTTTAAAGTAATTGGAAAAAATGTCTGATTTTCATTTTGTGAGGAAGGAAGTTGGTGACATGCAGGAGATTATGATCTATTTCTTAGGCCACGTGAGTAGAGTCTTCATTCGGCGTAGCTAAAGTGTTCCTTCCCTTCCGCCTGTGGGGTTGGTCTTTTATCTCCCCCATGACATTTGATGTACTCTTCCACAGATACGCTGCACAGTGCACACTCACCGTCACCAAGCCCTCTCCTCTCCTCTCTCCTTCATTGTGTTTTTAGGGACGTTGAACTTCTTGCTTTGTCATCTCTTTGTGTTTCTCCCGGGTGAGGTCTTTTTTAGTGCTCTACTCTCTGCCAGTTGGGGCTGGCCTCCTTTCATTCCTGCTTTTTTAAAGGTCAGCGTGTCTAGGATAAAGATGTGTCGATCACAGGATAACCCTGGCTGGACGGGTAATGTACATCAAAGCTGCTGTGAGAGGGTGTTGGGTTCTGGAGCACCCAGAGGCCTCTCTCTTTCTCTCTCTTTCTCTCTCTCTCTGAGGACTTCTCCTCAATACTATTAGCCCCACTGAATTACGGTGGAGATATGGCCTTGAGTCTACTTCACCCTGTCTCTCTCTTCATCTCAGCCAAATGTTATGTATCTCTGCACACTATTTAGTATTCCATTGGTGATGCAGAGGTAATTAGTGAGCATCATAGGAACATTTTGAATTTTTTTAACAGTAACCTGACAGAATTTCCAGAGGAGCTCGGTAGTTGATCCACCCACGCTAGACTATGTTCCTCTCTTCCAATCTTTTATTCAGTCTTTTCGGCAAGTAGCCTAGCGTTTAGAGTGTTGGAACAGTAACCGAAAGGTTGCTTGTTTGAATACCTGATCTGGCAAGGTAGAACAATCTGCTGTTCTGCCCTTTAGCAAGGCAGTTGCTGCTCCCTGGGTGCTGATGACGTGAATGTTGATTAGGGCAGCCCCCTGCAGCTCTCTGATTGAGAGGGGTTGGGTTAAATGTAGAAGACACATTTCAGTTGAATGAATTCAGTTGTCCAATTGACTAGGTATTCCCCTTCCCTTCTCTTCCTCCTCCTTCTCTGTTAGTTTCCAAACATGGTTTGCATTGATTTATTCTCATCCACCAATTAAAAGTAATTTTGTGAGCATTAGAGTAAGCCATGCTGGGAGCCTTGTACCACAGCAGTCTGTTCATTAACTCACTGAGAGTTTATGAGTAGAGTGTGTGTGTGTGTGTGTCCGTGCCTACGTTTTTGTGTGTGCGTGTGTTTATCTGAGATTCCCATCACGGGCAGGGCATTCATTCTCTGTTCTCATGCTAAATCCTCATGTTGTTGGAGCAGTGTCAGTAGCCTTTGCTGCCACACAATGCTTATATTTTACAAACTTCCTGCCCCCATGGCTGTAGAGGGGTCATTGACCCTGGGAGGGTTGAGAGGAGGAGAGGATAACCCTGGGCTGTGATGGCTGTGGAAGGCCTGGATGCTACACAGAATACCAAGAGTCACTGCATGCACAGCTCTTCCTCCCCACGTAGCCTACTGCCTGCTGTCTTAGTAGTAGTGGCATTGGCAGAGCTCTGACTGCTTGTGTGCCAATGCCACTATTTACACTACATGACAAAAATATGTTTTTGTACGTTTACAATTGCAAAATGCCATAAAATGGAAAGCACATCTTGAAATATACACAACATGACCAAAAGTACACCTGCTCATCAAACATTTCATTCGAAAATCAAGGGCAATAATATGGAGTTGGTCCCCCCTTTGCTGCTAAAACAGCCTCCACTCTTCTGGGAAGGCTTTCCACCAGATGTTGGAACATTGCTGCGGGGACTTGCTTCCATTCAGCCACAAGAACAGTAGTGAGATCGGACACTGATGTTGGGCGATTAGGCTTGGCTCGCATCCGCGTTCCATTTCATCCGAAAGGTGTTCGATGGGGTTGAGGTCAGGGCACTGTGCAGGCCAGTCAAGTTCTTCCACACCGATCTCGACAAACCATTTCTGTATGGACTTCGCTTTGTGTACTGGGGCATTGTCATGCTGAAACTGGAAAGGGCCTTCGCCAAACTTTACAGTAGGCACTATGCATTTGGGCAGGTAGCGTTCTCCTGGCATCCGCCACAACGATTCATTCGTCAGACTGCCAGATGGTGAAGCGTGATTCATCATTCCAGAGAACGCGTTTCAACTACTCCAGAGTCCAATAGCAGCGAGCTTTACACCACTCCAGCCAACGCTTGGCATTGCCCATGGTGATGTTAGGCTTGTGTACGCGGCTGCTTGGTCATGGCAACCGACGACAGACAATTTTTACCCACTACGCGCTTCAGCACTAGGTGGTCCCGTTCTGTAAACTTGTGTGGTCTACCACTTTGCGGCTGAGCTGTTGTTTCTCTTAGACGTTTCCACTTCACAATAACAGCACTTACAGTTGACCGGGGCAGCTCTAGCAGGGCAGAAATTTAACAAACTGACTTGTGGCATTTTTGGAGATTTGTCTATGGAGATTGCATGGCTGTGTGCTTGATTTTATACACCTGTCAGCAACTGTTGTTGCTGGAATAGCCAATATCCACAAATTTGAAGCGGTGTCCACATACATGTTGTATATGTAGAGTATACTGTAGGTATGGAAGTGGATATGGATGGACCTCACTCCATCCTTCATTGTCCATCACAGGGTTTGTGGAATGAGTTGACTCTCCTTCTCCGTCAACAGCTGATCATCTTGTGTAACATCATTATCTCCAGGGAGCACATCTGGAGCTTTCAATAGGCCTTCCATTTACAACCAATTTCCTCCACATACAGAACTATTTATTCCACCTATTTTCAAAAGTAAGAACGGATGAAAAATTGACTGAGGGGAAGAAAAAGGGGGGAAAACAAGTGTGAGGGTAAATCAGTCTCCTGCCGCAGGCGACATCCCGGCATTATCGCTCCGTCACAGCTTAGTGGAGGCCTGGTCGTGTGTGTGTGTGTGTGTGTGTTGGGACTGAGAGGGGGTGTTGTGCTGTAAATGATAGGCATGTTTATCCGTACGCACACGTTTGCCTGCAGATTAGCCTGTGCCTGCCGTAGGAATCAGTGGAAACACACTCCTCTCCTGCAGGATGGGAGCCTCTCTTTTCTTCAGCTGAGCTCCTTTACCTGCTCTCTCTCGCTCTTTCTGTTTTTTAAAATTGTTTTAAAAATCAGTTCATCTCGAACAGGGTGACACTTTTAGGTCCTGGGACCTGGGAAGATACTGCCATATACAGGATAGATGAGCAGTCGAACTGATCCTATATGTAAATTAGTAACTGTACAAATTACGGCCTAACTGCCATCCAAGTCAATGATAGTTGAGGCAAGGAGTTAGAGCCATCTAAGTTATTGGTTAAGGTAATATTACGGAGATACAGGAAAGCAATGGTGCCTCTGAGTTGAATTGAATGGAACACCTCTGATTGGATGGAGCAAAAGTGGAAATATTATGCAAGTGTCTTAGTTATGTATGAGTATTATTAACTTACTATTCATATTTATCTCTCTGCTTCTCTCTTTGTTGTGTGTTCCCCATCTTTATCTCTGTTTTGTCTACCCCCTCTCTATCTTTCTCTGTCTCTATCTGTCTCTCTCTCTCTGTCCCCGACTGTCGTCAAAATACAATTAGGAGACAGATTTGTGAGGAAACCACAGATCCACACACCATGATAGCAGGCATATGAATTCTCAATATGGGTTTGTAATGCTTCCTTTTTGCACATAGCTCAGTGTGTTGACACAAAGGGTGGTGTAATTGTCACACATATATGCATACAAATCAATTTTCCTCTCTCCTGTATGGGCACTCAGGAGAGCAATGGCACAACAGACAGTCATCTCTGCTGTGTGATTCTGAAATGCAAAGCCAGTGAAACATGTTCCCTCTGTGAGGTGGAATGTTCGACCACTGAGGGGATGTTGTAGACACTTGCGGTCCATGGTATGAAGGTACAGTAGGCTACATGGGCCAGGGAGCCACAAGTTCACTGCTATGCACCATAGTCACATTGGTCGCAGCCCTTTCTTTTTACTGAGCCACTTCAGGTCATCTGCCATCCCAGTCTGCCATGCCCCTGTCAGTATGGCTACAATTATAAAATGCATGAGGTTATGTATTAGATGCAAATATGGCCATGGGTGCAGGATTGTGAATTCTAAATGCCTTATCATTCATGTTGACATTGTGATGGTTAAAATGGACACTAGATGAATAATTCATGAGAGATTAAAAATGGGGGCTGATATGGCTGATAAAATGACTGTCCTGGGAGATAATGTGTTTACACTGATTTCCTAAGGTGTGCTGTTGTGTGTGCTGTTGACAGCCTCTCTGAGGCTAGGCTGTTTACAGTGAGACTTCATATTTATTCATATTTATAGAAGTGTAAAATGTGTGACAAAATGTTGGATTTATTGTAATCCTATTAACATTTTATTATGACTAAAAACTGCTTACGAATAACATATACTGCAGTTTCCAGATGGTAGTTACTGTTGTCTCTGATAGTTGTCCTATAGCAGCTGTTTCCCTTCCCTGTTGAATGCCAGAGATGAGCGGCACGACAGATCGATTTAACTAGCAGCAGAGTGCACAGTCACACTCTGACTGCAAATCTAACAGGGTTGGTTATGTTTCCACTTGGTACTGCAGAAATATCTATTCCTATTGGTTGGTTGAGTTTTACATATTATACAATTGGTTATGCTTGCAGATAGGGGACGCGAATGTCACTTCTTCCCAGTCTATTGACATGCAAGCGCTAGGTCACGTTCTGAAATAGCGGAATCTATTTACGTATATTTACAGTGTGTACGAGTTAACTATGTATATTTCCTGATTTATACTGAACATATACAGTTGAAGTCGGAAGTTTACATACACTTAGGTTGGAGTCATTAAAACTTGTTTTTCAACCACTCCACAAATTTCTACTTAACAAACATAATTTTGGCAAGTCGGATAGGACATCTACCTTGTGTATGACAAGTAATTATTCCAACAATTGTTTACGGACAGATTATTTCACTCCTAGAGATGAACGTACTTTGGTGCGAAAAGTGCAAATCCATCCCAGAACAACAGCAAAGGACCTTGTGAAGATGCTGGAGGAAACAGGTACAAAAGTATCTATAATCACAGTAAAACGAGTCCTATATCGACATAACCTGAAAGGCCGCTCAGCAAGGAAGAAGCCACTGCTCCAAAATCGCCATACAAAATCCAGACTATGGTTTGCAACTGCACATGGGGACAAAGATTGTACTTTTTGGAGAAATGTCCTCCGGTCTGGTGAATAAAAAATAGAACTGTTTGGCCATAATGACCATCGTTATGTTTGGAGGAAAAAGGGGGAGGCTCGCAAGCCGAAGAACACCATCCCAACCGTGAAGCACAGGGGTGGCAGCATCATGTTGTGAGGGTGCTTTGCTGCAGGAGGGACTGGTGCACTTCACAAAATAGATGGCATCATGAGGCAGGAAAATTATGTGGATATATTGCAGCAACATCTCAAGACATCAGTCAGGAAGTTAAAGCTTGGTCGCAAATGGGTCTTCCAAATGGACAATGACCCCAAGCATACTTCCAAAGTTGTGGCAAAATGGCTTAACCTGTCTAGGATCAGCGTGGCGCTAGCGGCACACCCCCCCCCCCCCCCACTGAAAAACCAGTGCCGCGAAATTCAAAAAAAATATATTTTTAAAATATTTAACTTTCACACATTAAAGTCCAATACAGCTAATGAAAGACACAGATCTTGTGAATCCAGTCAACATTTCCAATTTTTAAAATGTTTTACAGGGAAGACACAATATGTAAAGATGTACATCTATTACCTAAAAACACATTAGCATAATCCACCATCTTTTATTTGTCCACCAACACCAGTAGCCATCACCAATTCGGCTAAACTAAGATATTTATAGCCCCTAACCAACAAAAAAACTCATTAGATGACAGTCTGATAACATATTTATGGTATGGGATAGGTTTTGTTAGAAAAAAGTGCATATTTCAGGTATATGGCATAGTTTACAATTGCACCCACCGTCACAAATGGACTAGAATAATTACAATGAGCAACGTGTTTACCTAACTACTAATCATCAAACATTTCGTAAAAATACACAGCATACACGAATCGAAAGACACAGATCCTGTGAATACAGACAATATTTCAGATTTTCTAAGTGTCTTACAGCGAAAACACAATAAATCGTTATATTAGCTTAGCACATAGCAATTAGCAGCCCAGCATTGATTCTAGCCAAAGTGAGCGATAAAAGTCAACATCGCCAAAAGATATTAATTTTTTCACTAACCTTCTCAGAATTCTTCCGATGACACTCCTGTAACATCACATTACAACATGCATATACAGTTTGATCGAAAATGTTTATATTTAGCCACCAAAATCATGGTTAGACAATGTGAAATGTAGACAAGCTGGTAAAGAAAAAGTCCTTGCGCCACTTAGACAGTGATCTACTCTTATACATAAATACTCATAAACGTGACTAAAAAATATAGGGTGGACAGGGATTGATAGACAATTTAATTCTTAATACAATTGCGTTATTACATTTTTTAATTTATCCTTACTTTTCAATACAGTTTGCGCCAAGCGAAGCTACGTCAAAAAACATGGCGTCCTAAGCCACTAAAATGTTTCGACAGAAACACGATTTATCATAATAAAAATGTCCTACCTTGAGCTGTTCTTCCATCAGTATCTTGGGCAAAGGATCCTTTCTTGGGAGAAATCGTCTTTTGGTGGAAAGCTGTCCTCTTGCCATGTGGAAATGTCAACTGCGTTCGGGATGAACTGAAAAGCATGCCCAACTTTTCACATCGTTGCAAAAATAAATGTCCCAAAATCGCACTAAACGGATATAAATTGCTATAAAACGCTTTAAATTAACTACCTTATGATGTTTTTAACTCCCATAACGAGTAGAAACATGACCCGAGTAATATTACCCCCTTCACTAATGCTTGGAAAAGGTGCGGGCCGGTGTCCTCTAGGCGCATGACGCAGCTCCAAAAGAATGACTAGCTTCAGGGTTTTTTCATTTGTGGGGCCTGTGAACGCGCAATCGACCCCATTGGAATCGTCATCACGTAAAGGCATCCAGGGGAAGACGTAAGAAGTGTCCGTATAGTCATAGCAACGACAGTGCCCTTTTAACTGACTTCAGAAGAGTGGCCAACATTTCTCAAATCTGACTCCATGTCAGGGAAATTGCTGTAGAATGGGCTCTGTTCCACTTAGAGACAAAATTTCAACTCCTATAGAAACTATAGACTGTTTTCTATCCAATAATAATAATAATATGCATATTGTACGATCAAGGATTTTGTGGGAAGCCGTTTCAAAAATTAGCCAAATTAGCATAAATAGTCTAAACAGCGCCCCCATCCCCAACAGGATAAGGACAACAAAGTCAAGGTATTGGAGTGGCCATCACACAGCCCTGACTTCAATCCTATAGAAAATATGTGGGCAGAACTGAAAAAGCTTGTGCGAGCAAGGAGGCCTACAAAACCTGACTCAGTTACACCAGCTCTGTCAGGAGGAATGGGCCAAAATTTACCCAACTTATTATGGGAAGCTTGTGGAAGGCAAATTTTTACTAGCATTAAATGTCAGGAATTGTGAAAAACTGAGTTTAAATGTATTTGGCTAAGGTGTATGTAAACTTCTGACTTTAACTGTATGTGTGTATGGTACCTTTTAGATATTGGGGGCATCCTGGGATGTACTTTTGCATGTTATTTCTGTAAAACCAAGTTAGAGAACATGCTGCAATTAGCTCCCTGCTAATTCACAGTTATTTTCATGCTAACAGACAAATGACCAATCTAAAGCCATCAATATAGTGTTGTCTCACACATCTAATGTGCTTCCTTGCTTGTGTCTGTTGTCAGAATAAACACCAATCAACTGGGACTGCTGGCTGGGTATTCCTTTCTTTAAAAAGTCAGCAAAAGAGAGTTACAATCACATTTGTTACAGTGGTGCCGAGACCAGTCTTCTTGTCTTTGCTGGACATCTGTCACACAAACGCACACAAACACGCACACACTGTGAACTCTTTAGCCATCGGATGGGAGAGGACAGACCATACTGTATCTGTCACACTACAGTGGCCCACAGTGAACTAAACAAGAGAACTGACTAGACATGCACGCCCATGTAATAGACATGTACATCCTCCTGTTCTCATCCTCATGTTCTCGTCCTCCTTTCCTCATCCTCCTGTTCTCATCCTACTATTCTCGTCCCCCTGTTCTCGTCCCCCTGTTCTCATCCTCCTGTTCTCGTCCTCCTGTTCTCGTCCTCCTGTTCTCGTCCTCCTGTTCTCGTCCTCCTGTTCTTGTCCTCCTGTTCTCGTCCTCATGTTCTCGTCCTCATGTTCTTGTCCTCCTGTTCTCGTCCTCCTGTTCTCGTCCTCCTGTTCTCGTCCTCCTGTTCTCGTCCTCCTGTTCTCGTCCTCCTGTTCTCGTCCTCCTGTTCTCGTCCTCCTGTTCTCGTCCTCCTGTTCTCGTCCTCATGTTCTCGTCCTCCTGTTCTCGTCCTCCTATTCTCGTCTTCCTATTCTCGTCTTCCTGTTCTCGTCCTCCTGTTCTCGTCCTCCTGTTCTTGTCCTCCTGTTCTCGTCCTCCTGTTCTCATCCTCATGTTCTCATCCTCTTAGATCTACCCGCTGCCTTCGACAGTGGGAACTATCAGATCTTCCTTTCCACCCTCTCAGGGCTGGGCGTCTCAGTTTCTGCACAATGCTGGATTGCATCCTACCTGGCAGGTCGCTCCTACCAGGTGACATGGAGAGGATCTGAGTCTGCACCATGATCTCTCACTACTGGTGTCCCGCAGGGCTCGAATCTAGGCCCTCTCCTCTTTTCTCTATACACCAAGTCGCTCAGCTCTGTCATATCCTCACATGGTTTTATCCAATCATTGCTATGCAATTGACACTCAATCCCTTTTCACCTTCCCCCCTTTTGACACCCAGGTGGCGACACATCTCTGCATGCCTGGCAGACATCTCAGCTTGAATGTCGGCCCACCACCTCAAGCTCCACCTTGGCCTGCCTTCTCCAAGACTTCTCCATCATGGTTGACAACTCCACAGTGTCCCTCCCAGAGTGCTAAGAACCTTGGCGTGACCCTGGACAACACCCTGTCTTTCTCTCGCTACTGCAGGTTCATGCTGTGCAACATCCGTAGAGTATGACTGTTCCTCACAGAGGAAGAGGTACAGGTCCTAATTCAGGCACTTGTCATCTCCCGTCTACTGCAACTCTATTTTGGCTGGGCTCCCTGCTTGTGCCATCAAACCCCTGCAACTTATCCAGAATGCCGCAGCCCGCCTGGTGTTCAACCTTCCCAAGTTCTCCCATGTCACCCCACTCCTCCGCACACTCCATTGGCTTCCAATCGAATCTTGCATCCACTACAAGACAATGGTACTGACCATGGGAATTGCCCCTCCCTACCTTAAGACTAGGATCAAACCCTACACCCAAACCCGAGCACTCCGTTCTGCCACCTCTGATCTACCACCTCTGAACTCTTGGCCCTCCCACCCCAACTGGGCTCAGCTCCCACCCAGCCCAGTCAAAGCCCACTCACCCCAATGGTGGAACGAGCTTCCCCCTAACGTCAGGACAGTGGAGTCCTTGCCCATCTTCCGAAAATGTCTGAAACCCATCCTTTTCAAAGAGTATCTTAAATAAATCCCATGGTGCCCCCCTAAAACCCTACTATCAATGACTTTGCTGATAACTACATTATTGAGGAAAAATGTACTTGGTACGACGGTCATATGTGGTTGTCTCACCTAGCTATCTTACGATGAACGCACTAATTGCAAGTCACTCTGGATAAGAATGTCTGCTAAATTGCTAAAATTTCAAATGTAAACACTCATTAATGTAAAATATGTGTGCTGAATGAGACATCTGTGCATTCCAGAAACCTGCAAGCTCTGCATACCAAATATATTATTTACCAACATCTCAATTGGTCTCAGACAACCCTTAACAACCTCCGTGTAATGCTGAACAAAGCATCTGTCTTGGTGGGTCTCATAGTGCCTGATGTTTGTTCTGTTTACTGTCCAAAGAGAAGACTTGGTAGAACATCCGAATGTTTCATTGTTGCGCATTACTACAGTATAATGACCTGTTTTTGTGTAGTTTGGGCCAAGAGTGTGTAAATGGTTTCATGTTGTTTTGTATTCCAGGTAAGAGTGTGTGAATGACCAGATGTTGTTGTGTATTCCAGGGTAAGAGTGGGGCGGCAGGTAGCCTAGTGGTTAGAACGTTGGGCCAGTAACCGAAAGGTTGCACTATCGAATCCCCGAGCTAACAGGGTACAAATCTGTCGTTCTGCCCCTGAACAAGGCAGTTAACCCACTGTTCCTAGGCCGTCATTGAAAATAAGAATTTGTTCTTACTGACTTGTCTAGTCAAATAAATAAATAAAAAGAGTGTGTTATGTGTACATGCGTGTTAATGGCCTGATGTTTTGGTGGTCTGGGTACATACCAACAGTCCTTTTGATAGTGTCAGCTGCTTCTGAGGCGTTTCAGCTCAGCTTCCATTAGCCACGAGCCACAAACCATCGCAAACCACCGTCCCCCAGCAGTCCCCCTGATGACAAACTCACTTTGTCCCCTCCCTGCTGAGCTGTCTCATTCACCCACACTGTGCTAGAGGGGGTGGACCAGTGTAACAGTGAAACATGGCCTCCTACATGCAGCGCCTAGCCTGGTGATGGAGGATGCAGATGGGCCTCAGCAGAGTAATGGAGGGAAACGAAGAGCAACAGAGTGCCATCCCTCTCCAACGGCCTGTGCTGCATCATGGAGCCAGGCAGAGCGGAGCGAGGGAGAGGAGGGCGAGAGGCCCAGGAGCATGCAGGGGACTGCCGGCTGGAGACCACTGTAGCGCAGCTTCCAACTTATTGGATTTCCTCTGAAGATGTTTGTTTCCTTCACTGCCCCACTGAGGGACAGTGCTTAATTCCTAGTTATCTCATCATTATTTATTGAGGGAACCCTCCAAGGAGTCGGTGTGGCTTCTGCAGTTGATCAGGGTCTGAATGAGGAGGTAGAGTGTTAGGCAAGGGTGTAACCTGGTGGTGGGTGGCCTGATGTTATTCTGAAATGGTGTTAGAATTGAGAGTGGACTATAGTAACTTTCTGATTGCCTCAGGACGAGCAGTGTCCACTTTGTTATGCTCAGCTCCATTTTGCTTTGCTATGCTGACAGATTTGTGAAGTAGCATATTGTGACTCCCATGCAGTATCTGAGAGTATTGTTAATGAAGTATTGGCAGTTGAAAACATTTAAAAACACATGACATTTCCTCTTCAGTTGATGTGGGTATTATATTTTCTTTATTAATTTGTTACTGTGCATTATTTGGTATTCGGGACATTCAATTTGGCACGTAGCTCAATACGTTCAAAGAAAATATATTCCCTGACGGGTTGGACCCAACAAGTATTGATATAGAATAAGCCTCACCTTTAATTTCTGTGAAAATGTCAGCTCACAGCTTTCCTTTGTTCAGAGTAACACCCAATTGCTGCATTCTATTCTGTAAGTCTCAGACTGTCCTATGACTTCACTAGCTATTTGGGTGTTGATTCCCAATAGCACAGAGAGTGTTACTACATCCATTAGAGTTCCTTTGTGAGAGGGAGATGTACAAGGAGAGATAGAAAACGACTGATACAAATGACTATTCACTATTCCGTCTGTATGCTGTTAGTGAATCGGCTGAGCTTCTTTAAATTATGTCAGTATTTTGCCACGTTTTCCAGATTCCATTGTGTATTGTGGAGGCAATACACAATGGCAATTTTCTTGATTTCAGGTTTCATAAGAACATCGCAGGTAGATGTTTCCTTTAGATTAGTTGTGCCAGCACTCCATTTCAGCACCATGACAATCCCACGCTCCCCCTCGCACTGCCACAGTACACCATTCATTGGCAATAAAACCAAGGTGTCACACCTAATGAGTCTCTCAGGAGTTGCTTTCATATTCATAGTCTATTTGTATGTTATGAGTATTCACTCCCTCCCCAGCTATCAAAGACATGAAAAGCACATTTGCCATAATTCTGTTCTAAATGCTATATGTCAGTTTAAAAGTTTAGAAAAGTTGAAAAGCTCCAGGATTTGAAGTGGTGTATCCACATGGGGAGTATTAGATGACCAACATTAGAGGAACTCTGATGGGCCTACAGAGCTGCAGGAGGTTCCTCAACTGGATGCAAGGCCATATTGAACATTAAGTCAATAAAGGGACTCTTACTTCAGTCGATGTACTCAATGTACTACACACTACACTCCCAGCTTCGACATGGTTGGGGAGGTTAATGTCCTGTATTCCTAAGTGCTGGATTCAGCAGAGTACAGACCATTCTCAAATCCAATGTCTGGATGGGAAACTACTGAGAGACATCATGTTTATTCAAGTGAGGAGAAACAAGAACCATGTCCCCTTTGCTCTCTGCCTCCTCCTGAAAAAAAGAGAGAGAGTGAGAGAGAGAGACAGAAAAACTGAGAGAGAGAGAGAAAGACAGAAAAACTGAGAGAGAGAGAGAGAGAGAGAGAGAGAGAGAGAGAAAGACAGAAAAACAGAAAAACAGACAGAGACAGGGAGACAGAGTGTCACGCCCTGGCCTTAGTTATCTTTGTTTCCTTTATTATTTTAGTTAGGTCAGGGTGTGACATGGGGGATGTTTGTGTGTTTTTGTCTCGTCTAGGGTGTTTGTATTGTCTAGGGGGTGTATTGTCATGGGGTTGTGTTCATTGTAGGTGTTTATGTAAGTCTATGGTTGCCTAGATTGGTTCTCAATTAGAGACAGCTGTCTATCGTTGTCTCTGATTGGGAGCCATATTTAGGCAGCCATAGTCATTAGGTAGGTTGTGGGTGATTGTCTATGTGTAAGTTGCCAGTGTCTGCATTTATTGTTTGTATAGCTTCACGTTTGTCTGTTTGTTGTTTTGTTTAGTTTGTTTTAGTGTTCTTCGTCTTTCTTAAATAAATACATAATGTATTTATATCACGCTGCGCCTTGGTCCTCTCTTTCCCCCGAAGACGATCGTGACACAGAGAGAGGCAGAAAAACAGACAGACAGACAGAGACAGAGAGACATACAGAGATAGGCCTTAGAACATACAGTACTGTATTTAATATCTCTAAAATGTGTGAGAAGCGAGAGCCATCTTAGATGAGTGTTTTTACCTGTAACATTAGCTTAAATACTACATACCCGCATTTGTAATTCTGGGTATGGCATTCAGTGTGTTTGCTTCATTTGAAGCGCTGAAATTTAATCTGAAGCGCCCTTCTCTTTTTCGTATGATCCTGTCACATTAGGTCTATCTGTTTGGCTTCACTATTTTTCATGCAAAGGGAGGTTGCTCAAACAAACATCCAAGACAAAGAACAAGCTGGTCAAGAGAGCTCAAATGTCTAGAAAGTAACACGCAACCATGCATTCTGAGTGACCATTAGCCCTGGACTGTATCCCCAATCTTGTAGAGAGTGGAACCACACCATCTGTGCTGCTGTCTTATTACGCTCCAATCATTGTTCCTGTAATACGCTAATAAGGTTTCACATCAAAGTATTCCTTTTGACTGGCCAGTGAGGGTTTTGTCATTGCATATATGTCTGGTGATAGAAAACGTTTCTTATTGCTGTTGTGGCAGGGGGCAGCTGGCATGGATTTGAGCTAGACAGAGTCTCAGGACACAGATGATCAGTGAGACATCAGAACTCAAAATATATGTTTGTTTTACTCCAAAGTTTGTACACAAAGTAAATGTTAACGCTATATAGTCCCAAAACATGGTTAAAACTATAATTTTTACATCTTGGATGGTCATTCCTTCCGTCCATAGCTCTGTCTGTGTGGTGTTGGGAAGGTGTTTGGTGTTAGAAGATATGTGGTGTTGGAAAGGTGTTTGGTATTGGGAATGTGTTTGGTGTTGGAATGGTGTTTGGTTTTGGAAGATGTGTGGTGTTGGAAAGGTGTTTGGTATTGGGAAGGTATTTGGTGTTGGGAATGTGTTTGGTGTTGGAAAGGTGTTTGGTGTTGGAAGATGTGTGGTGTTGGAAGATGTGTGGTGTTGGAAGATGTGTGGTGTTGGAAAGGTGTTTGGTATTGGGAAGGTGTTTGGTGTTGGAAGATGTGTGGTTTTGGAAGATGTGTGGTGTTGGAAAGGTGTTTGGTATTGGGAAGGTGTTTGGTGTTGGGAAGGTGTTTGGTGTTGGAAGATGTGTGGTGTTGGAAAGGTGTTTGGTTTTGGAAGATGTGTGGTGTTGGGAAGGTGTTTGGTGTTGGGAAGGTGTTTGGTATTGGGAAGGTGTTTGGTGTTGGAAGATGTGTGGTGTTGGAAAGGTGTTTGGTTTTGGAAGATGTGTGGTGTTGGGAAGGTGTTTGGTGTTGGGAAGGTGTTTGGTGTTGGGAAGGTGTTTGGTGTTGGAAGATGTGTGGTGTTGGAAAGGTGTTTGGTTTTGGAAGATGTGTGGTGTTGGAAAGGTGTTTGGTGTTGGGAAGGTGTTTGGTGTTGGGAAGGTGTTTGGTGTTGGAAGATGTGTGGTGTTGGGAAGGTGTTTGGTGTTGGAAGATGTGTGGTGTTGGAAAGGTGTTTGGTTTTGGAAGATGTGTGGTGTTGGAAAGGTGTTTGATGTTGGGAAGGTGTGTGGTGTTGGGAGGGTGTAGCAGGACACACATGGTTATTCCTGAGTGCACCACACTGGCCTCAGCCTGATTAATAATGTAAAGAAAGGCAATCTTTTCCGTTTCTTTCCATCATTTCCCTCAGAAAACTGACTGCTCTACAGTATGTGCAGTGAATGGACTAATAACTTTTCATTTGTAGATTTTCCCTGTGAACATTATCCCTTTTTGCAGTATTTTCTGCCAAGGACATAGGGCTACTTTAATTTGCTGCAGCCACTGAACACATTTCATTATGTCCTTTTTGGATTCAGAAAATGTTTGTTATTATAACCATTACTGGAGGATAATAGACATTGTATCTAGTATACACATGGAATTAAATTGCATAGTCCCTGTGCCAGGGACAAAGACTTTTGTTAATCTACTTCAATAATACATGTTGAAGCAAAACAACACATCATGATTCTACTGTAAACAATGTTATTTCTACCATTGTATGTACATACAGTGATACAGTTTTTTTTAAACTGAAGAACAGCATTTACACCACAAAACAGAGATAAACATGTACGCTTGTCCACAATTTTCCTCTTCCAGGAGGATACATCTGTTAGTCACATAATTGGCTGGAACGTGACAGAGTTTGAGTAATTATTTCATAGGAAGAAAAGAACAGACAGCTGAGACACATATGAAGAAAAAGGGATTGTTGAAACCATCTGATCCTTTAATGTGTATTTCTATGGCGAAGACGACATGGTCTGTTGGGCCTCAGCTGTTTGGAGCAGGTTCAGCTGGATGCATACAATGATTCAGTGAATTAAAGATCTGTTTGATATAACCACATGTTTAACCAACCCATGCTGCACTGTGTTCTCTCTCATCCTGAGTCTCTGTGTGTTTTTTCTGCTTCCCCAGGGTCAAGTTGAAAGAGGGCATGGTGTTTCTGGGTGCCCGGCCCAGCAACCCCACCCTGTGGATGGTGAGCCAGGATGTGAGGAGCGAGGGGCACAGGGTGGTCACCCTCCATTGCCGCAGGAAAGAGTCCAGCTACGGACAAAGGTCAGTCAGGGGCACCTGGATCTCCCCACTGTGTCCTATTGGACATCACTGGTATACTGTACGCACAACCATCTACAACCTGCACTCACCCACCTTCAACCTTCCCCTATAGGACCGAAGTCTGCCTATAACTCTTGACTCTAAATATCACAGTTTTGGCTTGAGTAAACCCAGCTAACACATAATGTTCTGAGAACCATATGTTTCTTAGTTATTGGTGAGAGAGTTATTTTGCATACAACCTTCCCAAAACCTTCTCGGAATGGTGCAGTATAGTTGCTTGGCTTTTAAACATACTCAGCACATTTAAGGAACTTGACAAAATAATTTTCTTGGTATTTCATTACTTTAACAGAACGTTTCGTAATAGTTCAAACATGGTTACATTTAATTTAATGTTCTGGGAGCATTCTCCAACTGGTTTGACATTGGGAATGTTCTCAAATAGTTCAGAGAATGTTAAGAAACCGCGTTCTTCTGTGGGAATTTCAGTACTTCAGCATAACGTTTCTTACAAGTTTCGTCATGGTTCTACTTAAAGTTACGTTCTCAAATTGTTCCAAGAACATTAAGAAAGCTTTTTAGAAAAACCACAAGAAAACTTAAATAACGTTGAGAGCAGTTCTAAGATTGTTATTTAAAAACATACATTCCTTTCTCAGAATGTTAAGAAAACGTTTCAGAAAAAACACAAGAAAACTTTAGTAATGTTCAGAGAACGTTCTAAGAATGTTGATTAAATACATATACATTCCGTTCTCAGTGTCAACAAAACTCTCTCTAGGCTCTATCTTGTTAAGTGTGTTCAGATGTTGACCTCTCCCACTAACTGGCAACACCTGATCTTAATGAGTGCTTGTTTAATTTGAGATGGGGTCTTTTTGAATAGACTAAAATGAACAGCATTGTATGCATATAAATACATGGCATGCTAGCTCCATCCTGATGCCGGATTGGATAGAGAACAGAAGATTATAGGTTCAAATCTTACTAATGTCATGTCAAAATACAAAATACATTTGTTTGCATGATTAATGCTTAAGGAAATTCATTTCTGTGGGTCCTATCTGCCCTTGGAATTCCAAAAAGTTAACCCAAAATAAGCTATCAGTGTTAGTAAAATTTATATTGAAACATTCAGTGAAAGTTAAGGAAATTATTAAAAAACCTCAAAATAACCTATCCTTTCCGTTCTCAGAGTGTTAACTAAACCTCCCAGGAAAGCTTCCAATGAACCAAAGTAAAACATTCTCAGAACCTCCCTGCAACCTAAAAATAAACATTTCCAAAACCATTTTCACTTCTGTTCTCAGAACGTTTTAAAGACAATCAGTTTTACCAGTCAGGAAACTTATGGCTTCATTCACAGAACCAATGGGAGAACCATGGGAAACCAAAAATCTACGTTCCCACAACTTCTAAGGAACCAAATATGGTGATGCCTATGCCCATTTTATATTATATATTTTTATTTAACCTTTATTTAACTAGGCAAGTCAATTAAGAACAAATTCTTATTTACAATGACGGGCTGGCAAGAGTTAAAAGGCCTCCTGTGGGGACGGGGGCTGGGATTAAAAATAAAAACAAACAATGTAAGACCTAACAGACAACACAGACAGAAGACACTTGCAACAGCACAAATACAACAGCAACAAACTGTGGATGTGTGTGTGCAGGCATGTGTGTGGTGTGTGTAAAGTAAAACAACATGCTTCCTTACAAAAGGCAACGCAAACTAGAATCAACTACATGTCTCAACAACCTGTTCATCTATTTGTCCTTTGAACTCCTGTCGTGGAAATTCAAATCAATAATGAGGAGAGACCAGGTCAATCACCAATCAGGATATTAACTTTATTAAAAATGTATTGATAAGGGAGCAGGTCAATACAACACACACATACAAGGTGAATCGATTGAGTGCTCCAATAATACGCAAGGAGTTTGCAAGGAGTTTATATAGAAACCCAAGAACTGCTTAGTCATGGTTGGTTCCATCCCTCCCCAGCAAATCAAGGCATCATAAGCTTCTTTGTTTTGTTCTTGTGGCCAGGTGTAACAGGTCATAGCGCACAAACAAGTGATAACTGTAGTTCCGTTTACTCCTTTCTCTACCAAGCTAGCCTCGGTACTCTTCCATCCCCCCACAGCGGTGCCCTTGGAGGATAGTAAAAAAACAGGATGGGCTGAAGAACTGTGGTCACTTCTCAGAGACTCTTTGTCTTATGCCGTGTGACCAGATTACTCAGAAGCGAAGAAAAATTGAAACTATACAGGTCTATCTGTTCCTCAAGCTTATCTCCATCCCATGTCCCTGACCACATGGCTAGACCAGCTGTGGGGAGTGAGTGTGGAAGAGATTAACCATCCTTTCTCAGAAGCACAGCATTGGCACTAAAGAAAAGTCTCTACTATTGTTAAGCATATTCATTGTTAACTATTAACTATTATTAAACAAATCAGGTAAATACGTGATTATTTCTCTCATACTCCTCCAGGGACACCAGGTCGTGGAGTTTTAGGTTGGCTTGGAGGGAATTCCAATTTTCAGGACTGTTAGCATAAAACAAGATTGAGATCTGAGTTTGTATGTGTTTTTATTTCGAGCTAGAATAGAGGATACATAAAATGGCAGTTTTGCTAAAATGGCCTTATAAATAAGAATGTACCAGTTTTTGAGCCTGCGTTTTGCTAGTGATGTCCACCTAACAGCATTATGTCCAATATAGTATGCTCTCTTTTGATTAGCATACTAATTTCCCCAAACTGAAATAGCCTTAAAGTTGTTTGGTAATTTCCTATTTGTATTATGTACTTAAATGTATCTAGTAAATAGGAAACAGATTCCCAGGATGTGAAAAAGGTTACTGCTGTGTTAATTAAGTTGGGATGCAGGCCCTTTGTGTGTTCTAATGGTTTTCTTCTGTGGATCAGAAAGTTGGGTTAATAAATCCAACTTTTTAGTGACAGGTGTAATTATACGGATTAGCGAATGATTGGGAGGTTGGAAAGCTCTGATTATTAAGTTCATCAGCATCATTCTACATTTAAAAAAAGAGAAGACTTTAGAGTTTGACACTGTCACCTTCAATTCAAAGTACGGTATGCCCTGTGGTTGTTAAGGCTGTCGCTTTCCTCATCCTCAGATGAGGTGAGGAGAGAAGGATCTTCAGACCAAAATGCGGAGTCAGGGAAATATGCCATCTTTATTTTTATAACGAAAAACCGATGACACGAAAACAAACACTTTCAAACTTACAAAATAACAAAACGACGTAGAACGAAACCTGAACATAAACTCACATCACTAAACGTAAACTTACGGACAGGAACGTTACATCAAAACACACGAACAGCCAAACAGCTCCGAAAGTGAATAACATCGACAACACGAAAACATCACAGGAGACAATCACCCACAAACAAACAGTGAGAATGCCCTACCTAAATATGACTCTTAATTAGAGGCAAACGCAAACCACCTGCCTCTAATCAAGAGCCATACCAGGCAAACAAAACCAACATAGAAACAGATAACATAGACTGCCCACCCAAAACTAACGCCCTGACCATAAACACATAAAAACTAACATAAATAGGTCAGGACTGTTACAGTACCCCCCCCCCTCAAGGTGCGAACGCCGGGCGCACCAGCACAAAGTCCAGGGGAGGGTCCGGGTGGGCAGTTGACCACGGTGGTGGTTCCGGCTCAGGACGCTGTCCCCATACCAACATAGTCACTCCCCTCTTCTGTCTACCCCTTCTAATGACCACCCTAACACTACCCTCCCCTAAATAAACGGCCAGCACCGGAACAAGGGGCAGCACCGGGACAATGGGCAGCACCGGGACAAGGGGTAGCACCGGGACAAGGGGCAGCACCGGAACAAGGGGCAGCACCAGGATAAGGACCAGCACCAGAATAAGGGACAGCACCGGGACAAGGGGCAGCACCGGGACAAGGGGCAGCACCGGGACAAGGGGCAGCACCGGGACAAGGGGCAGCACCGGGACAAGGGGCAGCACCGGGACAAGGGGCAACACCGGGACAAGGAGCAGCACCGGGACAAGGGGCAGCACCCGGCTGAAGGACTCTGGCAGGTCCTGTTTGGACGGCTCTGGCAGGTCCTGGCTGGACGGCTCTGGCAGGTCCATGCAGGCTGACGGCTCTCGACACTCATGGCAGACTGACGGCTCTCTACGCTCATGGCAGGCTGACGGCTCTCGACGCTCATGGCAGGCTGACGGCTCTCGACGCTCATGGCAGGCTGACGGCTCTCGACGCTCATGGCAGGCTGACGGCTCTGGCTGCTCATGGCAGGCTGACGGCTCTGGCTGCTCATGGCTCTCTGACGGCTCTGGCTGCTCATGGCTCTCTGACGGCTCTGGCTGCTCATGGCTCTCTGACGGCTCTGGCTGCTCATGGCTCTCTGACGGCTCTGGCTGCTCATGGCTCTCTGACGGCTCTGGCTGCTCATGGCTCGCTGGCGGCTCTAGCAGATCCTGTCTGGTTGGCGGCTCTGGCAGATCCTGTCTGGTTGGCGGCTCTGGCAGATCCTGTCTGGTTGGCGGCTCTGGCAGATCCTGTCTGGTTGGCGGCTCTGGCAGATCCTGTCTGGTTGGCGGCTCTGGCAGATCCTGTCTGGCTGACGGCTCTAGCGGCTCCTGTCTGGCTGACGGCTCTAGCGGCTCCTGTCTGGCGGATGGCTCTGTAGGCTCATGGCAGACGGGCGGCTTTGCAGGCTCATGGCAGACGGGCGGCTTTGCAGGCTTATGGCAGACGGATGGCTCAGACGGCGCTGGGGAGACGGATGGCTCAGATGGCGCTGGAGAGACGGATGGCTCAGATGGCGCTGGGGAGACGGATGGCTCAGATGGCGCTGGGGAGACGGATGGCTCAGATGGCGCTGGGGAGACAGATAGCTCTGTAGGGAGGAGAAGGAGAGACAGCCTGGTGCGTGGTCTAGGCACCGGCTGCGCTGGAGAGGAGGAAACAGCAGGAGAGAGAACCCGGAGAGACAGCCTGGTACGGGGGGCTGCCACCGGAGGACTGGTACATGGAGGTGGCACCGGGTCTACCGGACCGTGAAGGAGGACACGTGCTCTTGAGCACCAAGCCTCCCCAACCCTACCAGGTTGAATGAACCCCGTAGCCCTGCCAGTGCGGCGAGGTGGAGTAGCCCGCACTGGGCTATGCAGGCGAACCGGGGACACCACCTGTAAGGCTGGTACCATGTACACCGGCCCGAGGAGACGTACTGGAGACCAGATACGTTGGGCCGGCTTCATGGCACTCGGCTCGATGCCCAACCTAGCCCTCCCAGTGCGGCAAGGTGGAATAGCCCGCACTGGGCTAAGCACGCGTACTGGGGACACCGTGCGCTCTACCGCATAACACGGTCTCTTACCAGTACGACGCCTTCTACCTCCACGGTAAGCACGGGGAGTTTGCTCGGGTATCCTACCCGGCTTCGCCACACTCCTCGTGTGCCCCCCCCCAAGAAATTTTTTGGTCTTACTCACGGGCTCCCAACCGCGTCGTCGCGCTGCCTCCTCATACCAGCGCCGCTCAGCCTTCGCTGCTTCCAATTCCTCCTTTGGACGGCGATATTCCCCTGGTTGAGCCCAAAGTCCTCTACCGTCCAAGATCTCCTCCCAAGTCCAGAAGTTCTTGTTGCTCCGTCGAGCATTCCCATACCGCTTGGTCTCTGTTTGTTGGTGGGTGATTCTGTTAAGGCTGTCGCTTTCCTCATCCTCAGATGAGGTGAGGAGAGAAGGATCTTCAGACCAAAATGCGGAGTCAGGGAAATATGCCATCTTTATTTTTATAACGAAAAACCGATGACACGAAAACAAACACTTTCAAACTTACAAAATAACAAAACGACGTAGAACGAAACCTGAACATAAACTCACATCACTAAACGTAAACTTACGGACAGGAACGTTACATCAAAACACACGAACAGCCAAACAGCTCCGAAAGTGAATAACATCGACAACACGAAAACATCACAGGAGACAATCACCCACAAACAAACAGTGAGAATGCCCTACCTAAATATGACTCTTAATTAGAGGCAAACGCAAACCACCTGCCTCTAATCAAGAGCCATACCAGGCAAACAAAACCAACATAGAAACAGATAACATAGACTGCCCACCCAAAACTAACGCCCTGACCATAAACACATAAAAACTAACATAAATAGGTCAGGACTGTTACAGTGGTTGTTTGAATTTAGCCTTTTAAACTTACTTGTGTAATTCTAATACATTTTTTCCAGTGTTCTTGCTTAAATTCTTGTTAAACAATTCCCCCCACAAAAAGTATTAGGGCAGTAACCATCCATTGATTACTTTGGTTAGTTCAATGCAGAGATTTGTGTTCAAAAGAAGTAAAAGAGTGATTGCTATTCCAACCTCGATGAGTCTAGAGACTTTGAATGTTTAGGTCTGTTGTATAATTCATCTTGATATCATGAACCAGGGAGGTATCCCTACATGGTCCTTAGCAGTACTACAACACTGACTATCAAGCATCATGTACAACATAAAATAAAACATCCAGGCAAACAAGTCTGGCACAGTCAACCTGGCACTCAGGTCTTCTACTTCTCTTGCCTCATCTCCCTGATATAACGCTCAGTGTACTCTCAGCGCTCTGTTTCAGCAGCACCAGGTTGTGCCGAGTCTCTCTCACATGAGTGCGTAGTGAAGTCAGTTTCATTGATTGAAGTGAAGGAGTCAGAGACAAGAGCGAGCATGTTCTGTCTAATCCCTGGCTGTCCTGTTGGGCCATGTTGGATGGACCACTGCTCCCTAATCCCCCAGCTGTCCCAAGACACTCCATAGGCACAAGAAGCTCAGCCGTGGCTATAATATACAATTATCCTTTATTTTTGCATTGCCTCTCCACCCCTTGCCCACTCCCAGTCTTCTTATTGGAGCCCTTTGGAGGGATTAGATACATCCATCTCATCTGTTGAGCTGTCATTCCATTTATCAGCCTCACACTGACTGTAATATTTCTCCATCCCGTTCTCTCTTTTCAAACTAGCACAATGAGTGGATGTGAGTACTGTCGGTCAATCTGCTGTAGCTGCAGCTTTTTTACCAGGGGGAATTTTATTACCCACTTTATTACCTGTTTGTTCACTAGTACCTTTAACCTTGTGTATATGATGTATTTTATAACCAGTACATGGACAGTGCAGCAGGCATATTGTTCCTGCTATGTATTAAAGGGAATACTATAGGTGAATTGGACGAGTCACACAATCTGGAGTGGTGGCAATTCCATTTGAATTCAAACAAATGTAGATTTATTACAATTCATCATGAATCAATGATTGAATACTAATTTTCTGAAATAATTCATTTAATTTTAATTCATCTCTGAACTGAGTTCAAATTGAATTGGCTTCAAATCTGCACCGATAGCCTATCCACACCCAGCTCTTTTGTATAGGCCTACTGTAGCTGTTGTAGTGTACTATAGTCCTACAGTACCTTCAGAAAGAATTTACATCCCGTGACTATTTCCACATTTTGTTGTGTTACTGCTTTAATTTAAAATGTATTACATTTCAATTTGTCTGTCACTGGCCTACACAGAATACCCCATAATGTCAAAGTGGAATTATGTTTTTTATAATTTTTTACAAATGAATTAAATCTGAAATGCTGAAATGTCTTGAGTCAATAAGTATTCAACCCCTTTGTTATGGAAAGCCTAAATAAGTTCAGGAGTAAACATTTGCTTAACAAGTCACATAATAAGTTGCATGGACTCACTCTGTGTGCAATAATGGTGTTTAACAAGATTTTTTTAATGACTACCTCATCTCTGTACCCCACACATACAATTATCTGGAAGGTCCCTTAGTCCGAACAGGGAATTTCAAACACAGATTCAACCACAAAGAACAGGGAGGTTTTCATACCTTGCACAGAAGGGCACCTATTTGTAGATGTTTACAAATAAAAAAGCAGACATTGAATATCCCTTTGAGCATGGTGAAGTTATTCATTACAATTTGGATGGTGTATCAATACACCCAGTCACTACAAAGATACAGACGTCCTTCCTAAATTGCAGAGAGGAAAGAAACCGCTCAGGGATTTCACAAAGCCAATGGTGACTTTAAAACAGTTGCTGAGTTTAAGGACTGTGATAGGAGAACTGAGGATGGATCAACAACATTGGAGTTACACTACAATGCTAACCTAATTGAGAGAGGGAAAAGAAGGGAGCCTGTACAGAATAAAAAATATTCCAAAACGTGCATCCCCTTTTCAAAAAAGCACTATAGTAATACTTCAAAAAGTGGGGCAAAGCAATTAACTTTTTGTCCTGAATACAAAGTGTTATGTTTGGGGCAAATCCAATATAACGCATTACTGAGTACCACTCTCCATATTTTCAAGCATAGTGGTGACAGCATCATATTATGGGTATGCTTGTTAATCATTAAGGACTGGGAAGTTTTTCAGGATAAAAGAGAAATGGAATGGAGTTAAGCACAGGCAAAACCCTAGAGGAAAACCGGGTTCAGTCTGCTTTCCACCAGACACTGGGAGATGAATTCACATTTTAACAGGACAATAACCTAAAACACAAGGACAAATTTACACTGGGGTTGCTTACCAAGAAGACAGCGAATGTTCCTGAATGTCCGAGTTACAGTTTTGACTTAAGTCTACTTGAAAATCTATGACAAGATCTGAATGGTTTGTCTAGCAATGATCAACCAATTTGACCGATGTTGCACAATCCATGTGTGGAAAGCTCTTAGAGACTTACCCAGAAAGACTCACAGCTGTAATCACTGCCAAAGGTGCTACTACAAAGTATCGACTCATGGGTGTGAATACATATGTAAATGAGATATTTCTGTATTTCATTTTCAATAAATGTGCAAAAATGTCAAATAACATGTTTTCACTTTGTCATTTTGGGATATTGTTTAATCCATTTTGAATTCAGGCTGTAACACAACAAAATGTGGAATAAGTAAATGGGTATGAATACTTTCTGAAGGCACTGTATGTGCTATCTGTCATACTAGCTTGCTTTCTATTTCCACAAGGCCACCACAGCTGTAAAATGCCCACTTCACACATCTCATTCAATGGGATATTTTCAAAACCCGAATGACTACAGTGATACATTGTTCATTGTTATTGGATTGCACTCCAGAACTCTAACTCTGCCAGAAAAAAGTGACATTAATATTTGTTCTAATAGACAGAATCTGACTTTATTCGCCAGGACACAACTGCTTACTCAACACAATAAAGTGCCAACTTCTACCCGTCTTGCATGTTATGAGAAAACACACGCTTTGAAATAGTGCGCTTTTTCAGTTACAGATTTATTTTCTCCCTAATACAGTACTACTGTACAGGAGGATCAGAATAAGCTCCTATAGAAACGCACAGATATCAGCTAAAAGAGCACTCTGGGAGATTGGAAATTCACTGGCAGTGGCACTAAAGAAAAGCAGCACATTTAAAACAACAGCAGTCCTGCTTCCTCAGCATGTCATAATAACCCAGTCTAAGTGGACCCTTATCTCCTCAGTAAAAGTGCCTTGTCTGGCCCAAGTTAATGAAGACTGTCTCAGTCCAGATGGATATCCCCTCGGTGGCCATTGGGAGAGACCTCATGTAGAGCAGAAACAGGCTCTTTAGAGAACTAGTTCAGTGATTGGAGCCCATTCCCAGGCCTCAGTGAAGAGATACTGTCACACAGACTGAGATTGACACTTACAGTGCGTTTCAATTCATCCCAAAGGTATTCCATGGGGATGAAGTCAGGGCTCTGTGCAGGCCAGTCAAGTTCTCCCACACCGATCTCGACAAACCATTTCTGTATGGAGCTCGCTTTGTACATGGGGGATTGTCATGCTCAAACAGGAAAGGGCCTTCGCCAAACTGTTGCCACAAAGTTGGAATCATCTATATTCTTTGGGCTAGGCGTGCCGCTAGCGCCCCACCTCGACAACATCCGGTGAAATTGCAGAGCCCAAAATTCAAAATGCGTTATATTAAACATTCATGGAAATACAAGTGTCTTACGTCGTTTACCACGGAAAATTTTGAGATGTACAGAGCTATCATTTTCCGAATATAACTCTTCAGATACTTTAATATCTGATCAATTAGTTTTCTATTCATGAATTATTATTATTTATACCTCATCAGTTCTCATTACTGAACGTCGCAAACCCTTGGTTATCTGCACGAACCCTAGTTTCCATAATGAATCAGCAATATACAAATTAGGCTTAACTTCTTATGGCTGCAAGGGGCAGTATTGAGTAGCCTGATAAAATGTGTCCCATTCAAACGGCCTCGTACTCAATTCTTGCTCGTACAATATGCATATTATTATTACTATTGGATAGAAAACACTCTCTAGTTTCTAAAACCGTTTGAATTATTTCTCTGAGTGAAACAGAACTCATTCTGCAGCACTTTTCCTGACCCGGAAGTTCAAAGTCTGAAATCGATGCTCTATTCCTCTTCCTGCCTATAAATGGGCACAAGAGCTATTAGTAAACATGCACGTCATACACCTTCCTCTGGGTGTCAATAAGGCTGTGAGAGAAGAAATGAGGTGATTATCTCGATCTGGGATGGAATAAATCCTCTTGGAATGACGTGTACCCAATTTCCGGTACTCTGAAGAACGCGATTTGGACAGTGGGGTTGCCTTTTGTTTTGCTGACGTTATAGGCGAGTATTATTTCCGGCTTTGATTTTATTTGATACATGTAACCATATCATCGTAAGGTATGTTTTTTCAATATAGTTTCATCAGCTTATTGAATTTTTTTCGGGAGTTTTGCCGTGTTCCGTTCTCTTCCGTTTGTTTACATGGAGAGATCCGTGCAACCCGGCTAGCGCGCTTGCTAAATGGAGAGAGAAAGTTGCCATTCTGAATCCAAACAACGACTCATCTGGACAAAGGACACCTTGTCCAACATTCTGATGAAAGATCAGCAAAAGTAAGACCCAATTTATGATGGAATTTCATATATCTGTCGTAGTCGCCGGCGCCCAAGTGTTTCTGGCTATTGTGCTAAGCTAATATAACGCAACATTTTGTTTTAGCTGTAAAACACTTAATAAATCGGAAATATTGTCTGGCATCACAAGATGCCTGTCTTTCATTTGCTGTACACTATGTATTTTTCAGAAATGTTTTATGATGAGTAATTAGGTATTTGACGTTGGTGTCTGTAAATATTATGGCTTCTTTCGGTGCAATTTCTGAATGTAGCTGCAATGTAAACTATGATTTATACCTGAAATATGCACATTTTTCGAAAAAAACATATGCTATACAATAAATATGTTATCAGACTGTCATCTGATGAGGTTGTTTCTTGGTTAGTGGCTATTTATATCTTTATTTGGCCGAATTTGTGATAGCTACTAATGGAGTCAAAAACTGATGGAGTAATAAAAGTGGAGTCTTTTGCTAACGTGGTTAGCTAATAGATTTACATATTTTGTCTTCCCTGTAAAACATTTTAAAAATCGGACATGTTGGCTGGATTCACGAGATGTGTACCTTTCATATGCTGTATTGGACTTGTTAATGTGTGAAAGTTAAATATTTAAAAAATATATCTTTTGAATTTCGCGCCCTGCACTTGAAGTGGCTGTTGTCATAAATGTACCGATGTCGGGCTTGCACGCCAAACAGGTTCAAATTTTATTTACTAACTAACTAAATAATCACAGAAATACATATCAATCAAACAGTAGATATTGGTAACTAACAATGATAGAAAAGTCCCTAGTGTGCTAAGCCGATATGACGGCTTGGTAGACAATGGAAAGGTGTGGGGATTGAGAAAGAGCGGGAAAGACGAAATGGATTCACTACACACAGTGGATAATTATAACCATTTAAATGCTAAACCTTTGCACATGAACTGCCGCTCACTCAAGAATAATTGCAATCTATATGTTTAAGCCCGTATGTCGTTGTTGTCTTCTCTGTTGGAATCCGGTACGACTGCTGGAGAGTCAGTTCATCACAGAGTCTCTGGTTAGCTTCCCTAGAAGTCACAATGTACTTTGTGGTTGTAGGAGGTTAGAATGGATACTTCAGAGCACCATTTGGAAATGTTCTCATAGAATAGCTGCTTCGGCGGTTGTCGGTATACTCGTTCTAGATTTACGTAATTTCTAGCTGCAGACTAGTAATTATACGTCTAAGATTTGATCTTATTCTGTAGTTACTCTAAGAGTTTAACAATTTCCAGCCGTGTAGCCAAAACTACAGCTGCAGTGTCTCCGATGGCCTATAGATTTGTAGCCATTCCAACGTGGGGACTCTGTCCTGGTGTTCTCTGGCGTATATTTTGTTGGAAGTGGGTTTATACTCTGTGGAAAAAGGGGCGGTTCGATGATGCCTAATGCGATGTCTGGGCTCACGGGGGTGTGGCCACTGACTAGTTAATCTATATATGAAAATCCATACTCTCATTCAGAAGATTAACATCACATTACATCTTTTCACAAATAGTTTCATGTTTAATCACATACGTTTCACAATATTTAGATATAAACCTGACAGCTGGGAAATGTACACCTTAACTTCTCTGCGCTACGGATCTCTTTAGCGGGATAATTTTCCTAAACACCCGCGAATTGCAGGGCGCAAAATATTACAAAAAATATTTATAATCATCCAATCACAAGTGAAATATACCAAAACACAGCTTAGCTTGTTGTTAATCCACCTATCGTGTCAGATTTTGAAAATATGCTTTGCAGCGAAATCAATCCAAGCTTTTGCGAGTGTATCAATCAATGCTAGAACAGTTAGCCTTATATTAGCTTGGTTAGCTTGGTCACGAAAGTCAGAAAAGCAATAAAATTAATCGCTTACCTTTGATAATCTTCAGATGTTTGCACTCACGAGACTCCCAGTTACACAATAAATGTCCTTTTTGTTTGATAAATATTACTTTTATAACAAAAGAACGCCATTTGGGTTGCGCCTTATGTTCAGAAAACCAAACCCTCATTCCGTTCGACGAAAATTCCAAAAAGTATCCGTAATGTTCGTAGAAACATGTCAAATGTTTTTTATAATCAATCCTCAGGTTGTTTTTAACAAACATAATCGATAATATTTCAACCGGACCGTAACCTTTTCAATAAAAGAGAGAAAGAAAATGGAAAGCTACCCCTCTCGCGCGCAGGAACTAATCAAAGGACACCTGACTACTTTTGCTGAAACTATGTCTAAAGCCTGGTCCCAGCCTGAGGAAGCCATTGGAAAGGGAATCTGGTTGATACCCCTTTAAATGGAAGAAAGACGAGCAAGGAAACACAGATAAAAAAAAATCACTTAGATTTCCTCAGGTTTTTGTCTGCAGAATCAGTTTTGTTATACTCACAGACAATATTTTGACAGTTTTGGAAAGTTTTGAGTGTTTTCTATCCTTATATGTAAATTGTATGCATATTCTACGATCTGGACCTGAGAAATAGTCCCTTTACCTTGGGAACGTTATTTAAAAAATAAAAAATACAAATCTGACCCCTAGCGTCAAGAGGTTAAAGTCGGAAGTTTACATACACTTAGATTGGAGTCATTAAAACTCGTTTTTCAACCACTCAACAAATTTCTTGTTAACAAACTACAGTTTTGGCAAGTTGGTTAGGACATCTACTTTGCGCATGACACAAGTAATTTTTCCAACAATTGTTTACAGACAGATTATTTCACTTATAATTCCAGTTGGTCAGAAGTTTACATACACCAAGTTGACTGTGCCTTTAAACAGCTTGTAAAATTCCAGAAAATTATGTCACGGCTTTAGAAGATTCTGATAGGCTTATTGACATAATTTGAGTCAATTGGAGGTGTACCTGTGAATATGTTTCAACGACTACCTTCAAGCTCAGTACCTCTTTGCTTGACATCATGGGAAAATCAAAATAAATCAGCCAAGACCCCAGATAAAAACTTGTAGACCTCCATAAGTCTGGATCATCCTTGGGAGAAATTTCCAAATGCCTGAAGGTACCACATTCATCTGTACAAACAATAGTACGCAAGTATAAACATCATGGGACCATGCAGCCGTCATACTGCTCAGGAAGGAGACGTGTTCTGTCTCCTAGAGATGAATGTACTTTGAGGCGAAAAGTGCAAATCAATCCCAGAACAACAGCAAAGGACCTTGTGAAGATGCTGGAGGAAACGGGTACAAAAGTATCTATAACCACAGTAAAACGAGTCCTATATCGACATAACCTGAAAGGCCGCTCAGCAAGGAAGAAGCCACTGCTTCAAAACCGCCATAAAAAAGCCAGACTATGGTTTGCAACTGCACATGGGGACAAAGATCGTACTTTTTGGAGAAATGTCCTCTGGCCTGATGAAACAAAAATATAACTTTTTGGCCATGATGACCATCGTTATGTTCGGAGGAAAAAGGGGGAGGCTTGCAAGCAGACGAACACCATCCCAACCGTGAAGCACAGGGGGTGGCAGCATCATGTTGTGGGGGTGCTTTGCTGCAAGAGGGACTGGTGCACTTCACAAAATAGATGGCATCACGATGGAGGAAAATGATGTGGATATATTGAAGCAACATCTCAAGACATTAGTCAGGAAGTTAAAGCTTGGTCGCAAATGGGTCTTCCAAATGGACAATGGCCCCAAGCATACTTCCAAAGTTGTGGCAAAATGGCTTAAGGACAACAAAGTCAAGGTATTGGAGTGGCCATCACAAAGCCCTGACCTCAATCCTAGAGAAAAGTTGTGGGCAGAACTGAAAAAGCGTGTGCGAGCAAGGAGGCCTACAAACCTGACTCAGTTACACCAGCTCTGTCAGGAGGAATGGGCCAAAATTCACCCAAGATATTGTGGGAAGCTTGTGGAACGCTACCTGAAATGTTTGACCCAAGTTAAACAATTTAAAGGCAATGCTACCAAATACTAATTGAGTGTATGTAAACTTCTGACCCACTGGGAATGTGATGAAAGAAATAAAAGCTGAAATAAATCATTCTCTACTAATATTCTGACATTTCACATTCTTAAAATAAAGTGGGGATCCTAACTAACTGAAGACAGGTAATTTTTATCTGGATTAAATGTCAGGAATTGTGAAAAACTGAGTTTAAATGTATTTGGCTAAGGTGTATGTAAACTTCTGACTTCCACTGTATGTGTGTTTCCTGTCCTTCATGAGATCACCAAATGAAACACACTCGACATGACTGTCCCTTAAGTGTCCACGGACCATTCCCACATTCTCAACAATTGAAATATTGTTTAGTTCTCCCATATTGGGGATTAGGAGTTTTGAACAAAGATAAGCTTTTTGTTCTGGTAGACTCTCTCTCAAAACTGCATGGCAGTTTCTACCAGGTATTTATGATCTGTCGTAAAGTCATAAAACTTGTGGGGGGGAGCCACGATATAGACCCCAAAGGGCCACGTCGTAACCATTCTACTGTCAATGTTTGTCTATGGAGATTGCATGGCTGTTTGCTCTATTTTATACACCTGTCAGCAATGGGTGTGGCTGAAATAGCCAAACCACTAATTTGAAGGGGTGTTCACATACCTTTGTATATATAGTGTATATGCCATCTCCATCTCCCCTTAAGCCCATATATTTATTTTACCGTTATTTTACCAGGTAAGTTGACTGAGAACACGTTCTCATTTGCAGCAACGACCTGGGGAATAGTTACAGGGGAGAGGAGGGGGATAAATGAGCCAATTGTTAACTGGGGATTATTAGGTGACCATGATGGTTTGAGGGCCAGATTGGGAATTTAGCCAGGACACCGGGGTTAACACCCCTACTCTTACGATAAGTGCCATGGGATCTTTAATGACCTCAGAGAGTCAGGACACCCGTTTAACGTCCCATCCGAAAGACGGCACCCTACACACAGGGGGCATTGGGATATTAGACCAGAGGAAAGAGTGCCTCCTACTGGCCCTCCAATACCACTTCCAGCAGCATCTGGTCTCCCATCCAGGGACTGACCAGGACCAAACCTGCTTAGCTTCAGAAGCAAGCCAGCAGTGAGATGCAGGGTGGTATGCTGCTGGCAATATCCTGTGTGTCTTTGACAACTCGACTCTGTATCCCATCAGAAAGGTCCCTACAATACTACTTTAACAACAGTAGGGAATGAGTAGCATACAGTGGGCCTTAATCTAGCAGAAATCAAGGCAGAAAGGAAATGGGTCTATTAGATTAGGCCTGTAGTGGGCTGTTAACAGGAATGTCCTAATGATAGCACCCTTAACAATGAAGCTTCCCCATGGCTTTCATTCACATAGAGGAGGCCCTTTGGCATTTCCACCAATGCATAATTGTGTCGGCGGTGCTCAATTTATGTATTCTCCTCTCACAATTGGAATGACGTGTGATCAATTCTGTTATTCTCTGCTGCAGCCCAGTCCCGTCAGAACTCTTCACTGCTGTGTTTTTAAGATGTACAAATAATGGGAAAGGGACATTCAAATGGGTTGCTATGCAATGAATCACCCCTCCTTGAGGAAGAGGGGAGATGAGATGGTGTCTTTGATGTCTTGAATAAGACATCCTTATAAAGGCTCAGAGCCAAACTGAGATGCAGACACAGGAGGCAGATGGTTTGAGTGTTTGATATTTATTAGTAGTAGGCAAGAGAATAGTCGTGGACAGGCAAAAGGTCAAAACCAGATCAGAGTCCAGGAGGTACAGAGTGGCAGGCAGGCTCAAGGTCAGGGCAGGTAGACTGGTCAGGCAGGCAGGTACAGAGTCCAAAAAACCGGGAGGACTAGCAAAAAGAGAATAGAAAAAGCAGGCACACGGGGAAAAAGACCCTGGTTGACTTGAAACAGACAAGACGAACTGGTACAGAGAGACAGGGAACACAGGGACAAATACACTGGGGAAAATAAGCGACACCTGGAGGGTGTGGAGATAATCACAAGGACAGGTGAAACAGATTAGGGCGTGACAATCCTGGTGATTACACTAATCGCTGTAGATTACACCCGAGTAGCACGGTGCTCTTTCTGCTTCTGTTACGTGGCCAAGCCAAAGAAACAATCTGGTGATTGAACAAAATGTCCTAGTTTTAGTTGTATAAAGTACTTAAGTAAAAATACTTAAGTAGTATCTGTACTTTACTATTCCTTTTTTTGACAACTTTTACTTCACTACATTCCTAAAGAAAATGATGCACTTTTTACTACATATATTTTCCCTGACTCCCAAAAGTACTCGTTACATTTTGAAAAGAAAATTGCCAAATTGACGCACTTATCAAGAGAACATCCCTGGTCATCACTACTGCCTCTGATCTGGCGGATTCACAAAATTTGTAAATTATGCCTGAGTGTTGGAGTTTGCACCTGGCTATCCAGAAAAAAAATATATAAAATAAAATTGTACCGTCTGGTTTGCCTAATAGTAAGGAATTTCGAATTATTTATACTTTTACTTTTGACACTCAAGTATATTTTTGCAATTCCATTTACTTTCGATACTTGTATCCTTACTTATATTTAAAACCAAGTAATGTTAGAATCAAATCAAATCAAAGTTTATTTGTCACGTGCGCCGAATACAACAGGTGTAGACCTTACAGTGAAATGCTTACTTACAGGCTCTAACCAATAGTACAAAAAAAGGCATTAGGCGAACAATAGGTCAGTAAAGAAATAAAACAACAGTAAAACAACAGGCTATATACAGTAGCGAGGCTATAAAAGTAGCGAGGCTACATACAGACACCGGTTAGTCAGGCTGATTGAGGTAGTATGTACATGTAGATATGGTTAAAGTGACTAAGCATATATGATGAACAGAGAGTAGCAGTAGCGTAAAAGAGAGGTTGGCGGGTGGTTGGTGGCGGGACACAATGCAGATAGCCCAGTTAGCCAATGTGCGGGAGCACTGGTTGGTCGGCCCAATTAAGGTAGTATGTACATGAATGTATAGTTAAAGTGCCGACGCATATATGGTAAACAGAGAGTAGCAGCAGCATAAAAATAGGGGTTGGAGGGGGGGCACACAATAAATAGTCTGGGTAGCCATTTGATTACCTGTTCGGGAGTCTTATGGCTTGGGGGTAAAAACTTTTGAGAAGCCTTTTTGTCCTAGACTTGGCACTCTGGTACCGCTTGCCATGCGGTAGTACAGACAACAGTCTATGACTGGGGTGGCTGGGGTCTTTGACAATTTTAGGGCCTTCCTCTGACACCGCCTGGTGTAGAGGTCCTGTATGGCAGGCAGCTTAGCCCCGGTGATGTACTGGGCCGTACACACTACCCTCTGTAGTGCCTTGTGGTCGGAGGCCGAGCAATTGCCGTACCAGGCAGTGATGCAACCAGTCAGGATGCTCTCGATGTTGCAACTGTAGAACCTTTTGAGGATCTCAGGGCCCATGCCAAATCTTTTTAGTTTCCTGGGGGGGGGAGTAGGCTTTGTCATGCCCTCTTCACGACTGTCTTGGTGTGTTTGGACCATTCTAGTTTGTTGTTGATGTGGACACCAAGGAACTTGAAGCTCTCAACCTGCTCCACTACAGCCCCGTCGATGAGAATGGGGATGTGCTCGGTCCTCCTTTTCCTGTAGTCCACAATCATCTCCATTGTCTTGGTTACGTTGAGGGATAGGTTGTTATTCTGGCACCACCCGGCCAGGTCTCTGACCTCCTCCCTATAGGCTGTCTCATCGTTGTCGGTAATCAGGCCTACCACTGTTGTGTCGTCTACAAACTTAACGATGGTGTTGAAGTCATGCCTGGCCATGCAGTCGTGGGTGAACATGGAGTACAGAAGCGGACTGAGCACACACCCCTGTGGGGCTCCAGTGTTGAGGATCAGCGTGGCAGGTGTCTTCACTGAGAGGTGTTAGGGAGGTGTTTAACCCCAGGATCCTTAGCTTAGTGATGAGCTTTGAGGGTACTATGGTGTCTAACACTGAGCTGTAGTCAATGAATAGCATTCTCACATAAGTGTAGTATTTTCCTGGATCACTTTTACTTGATTTGTCATTTTGTGTTATAGTATCTTACTTTTACGGAAGTATGACAATTGAGTACTTTTCCCACCACTCACTAGTGTCACAATGTGAAGGTGGGGCTACATAAATCAGTAGGTAATAACTTCCATTAGAAAAGCAAACCAATGAGGATGTGGGTCACCCATCATGGTTACACAAGTCCATATCAATGAGATTATGATTTGCGCTCCCAGGCTCATTACTGACTTAATAGCTCTGTGTGGGACACTGCACATTGTTATTGGAATGAATTTGTGCCTAAAACAGTATGTGGTAAATATGGGCCAGGCTGCATCGTGAGCCAGAAGACTGATAGACAGATTGAAGTTTGCATGTGGTCTCCCTGGCCCACCGTGGGTTCATGTGTTTCAGATTTATAAGGGTTTATGAGTTTATGTGAGTGAATATCCTGCTCTTAGAGGTTAATCCCAAAGGATTTGAATGTGGCTACGGCACATTAGTATACAGTGGTGTCTCTAACAACACACAATAATATCCAAACTCCTCCCTGCCTGCCTCCCTCCCTGCCTGCCTCAGTACTGCAGCATATACCTAGATTCAGCTCTCCACTGAGGGGGAGCTTTGGTTTTGTTGTAAAAACGCTGCTGTACCAAACAAAAGAACATAAATAAGCACAGCATGGTCTTCATAAACCTGCGTGGATTTATTACTCATGCATTCTGCTCATAAACAGATTTGTGACTACATACCCCTCCAGGCAGTATCTCATGTTGTCTAAAAAGCCAAACACAATTTTCTTTAAATTAGACCTGTGGTGAGAGGCAATCTTGCTATTTTGGAATGAGTCTGCTAAAATGAGAACTCTGCTGTGTTAGCTACAGGTAGCACTAAGCTTGGAAGACAAAGTGGGCTTATGCATAATTTTACAACGGGTGGTTCTAATCCTGAATGCTGATTGGTTAGAAACGCATTCCAGCCAGTGTCTATCCCACAAGTTAACACCGGCTAAATCTATGACGTTAAAATGCCTGTTTACTTTGTTTCATCTGACCGCTCAAACCACTGTCTCATCAGCCCAGCCAGGCAATTTATAAACTTGATATCCACTATAAAAAGCATCTTATCTCACATTTCTTCTAGAAAAACACTAAGTTTTCAACAGCGGAGATTTGATCTCCAGCTGTCCAATAGCAATGACCTCGGGAGTCGGGACGAGAAAGACAGGCAGGCAGGCAGCGTTTCTCAGCCAGTCGAAATCATGAACCAGCTGGCATCGACGATATGGATATATACAAAGAAATGTAAATTGATAAAAGGTAAAACGAAACGAAGTTCAGCTAGATTTTAGTCTTTCCAGCTTCAGTTTTAAGTGATTGTGTTCGAGGTGTTGTTGACTAGCTCCTCTAAACAACAGTGTCCTGACGAGAGAGCACATTTTCTATGCCAGGTGAAATCGCGCCTCATTAGCTCATTGTTATGGATGTATCCAAATAAATGTCACTAGAAAACAGCTTAAACAAATGCAAATGCTGCTACTTTGCTGTTATTCTGGTGGCACTTTTTGACGTTACTAAGTTAGTCGTAGTTGGCTGCTTAAATCTGTTTTACCTCATTTCTATAGCTTGTTACATGTTCAACCAGAGGGGAAAAAAACTATAGACCACCTTAACTCCAAACACAGAGACGCATACAAAACTCTTCCTTGCCCTCCATTTGGCAAATCTGACCATAATTATTTTCTCCTGATTCCTGCTTAATGGTAAAAACTAAAGCAGGATGTACCAGTGACTCGCTCAATATGGAAGTGGTCAGATGACGCGGATGCTACATTACAGGCTTGTTTTGCTAGCACAGACTGGAATACGTTCCGGGATTCATTCAATGGCATTGAGGAGTATACCGCCTCAGCCACCGGCTTCATCAATAAGTGCATCGACGACGTCGTCCCCACAGTTTTTTTTATTGTGTTACTTTTTTATTTCATTTTTTACTTTAGTTTATTTAGCAAATATTTTCTTAACTCTATTTCTTGAACTGCATTGTTGGTTAAGGGCTTGTAAGTAAGCATTTCAAGGTAAGGTCTATACTTGCGCATGTGACAAATAAAATTAGATTTAATTTAATTATCTTTCCTTATTTTGGTCAAGGTGAAGATTAAATTGTGATGCAGTGCAGCAATATCACCACTTCTGCTTCAAGAATTCCACATAATTTTGTGCTATTGTAGCGGTCTTTATATGTACCACAGGAGAACCAAGAAATCAAGAGTGACACCACGGCTGTCTTTTTGTCTTTTATGTCGATCTGCAATAGTATTGTGAAAAGACAGGACAGGAACACATCAGTCTCCAATGCACCATCTGACAAGTTGTTCTACACAGGAGCATGAAGAAAGGTAAAACACATATCCTGTCTCACATCCCCAATACATTGCTAGGTGCTTTCAGTGTTGACAGTATTAAAATACAACAACTCATGTACAAAAACACTGTAATACAAACAAGCTACAACGTGAAATCGCTTTTATCCCATTCAGACCATAGAGGGCTAAAATTAGATCTCCCATAATGCAACGCTAGCATCAGTCAGCAGCTCAGCGAACCGTTTGCATCACAGAAACAGTGTCGCCAACTTAGCGACTTTGTCGAGCATTCAGACCCCTCTAGCGACGCATTTTCAAAAAAGCGACTAGCGACTTTTTCTGGTGTTATTGGAGACTTTTGGAGACTGACGTGAAAGCACGTATCGTTCTTACTCTTCTCAAAGAGCAGCGGGTGCTGCCGTGGGCCCCACCCACATCCCACCCCGTCCCAAAGCACTCACAGGCGGCCCAGTCCTCTCGCAGCAGTCCCTCCCAGCCAAGGCGGGATGTAAATGTAAAAAATAAAAATAAAAATTACATTAAATTAAAAACTAAGTAACTCCGCCAGAGTGTCTCTTTTGCGTCACTTTTGCCGGTCCCAAGCCCAGATAAAGGAGGAGTGTTGGAATTGTGACATAAAAAAAACAAGAATCGACAGAAGAAAGTTAATTTGTAGTTTTAAACATATTTAGGGTGTTTTTTCCTCACTTTTTGTCTCTCCCACAACGTTATTCCTCTCTCCTACAGCATATTCCAAGAGTATATGACTTTAAGATTGCTTGTCTGGCACCAGGGCTGTCTTATTTCTGTAACCTGTGAAGGAGAGATATTCAAATGACCCTATTAAATCAAGGCCTCAGTTCTGCAGAATGGTGGAGGAGTAGAATGAGGGACATTAACATTACATTTTAGACATAGGATGTGCAATTACATGCACATGGCCAATTATGCAAATTAGGTGATGACGTCATTTAGCTACTTTTAGGACAGCCAATAGTTTCTTTCCTTACTGAGGAGTTGGAAACACTGCACAGAAAGGCATGCTAGCTAGCAACAGCAATACTTTTTAGCACTCTGTAAACTATATTAATAACAACAATAAAACTCTGAAAGTTACATGTTTCAATAGTCTCACACTCCCTTATAACAATATCTACAGCATTAAACTTGGGATGTTTTATTTCTTTCACATTATGGACTTCTACAAAGGAGTAATCTGCAACAATACCTTTCCAATACCAACAATACCTTTCTCTCAGTGTTTTCTCGGACTGAGGAGAACGGGAGCTACGGGTAGTATCAGGGTGTTAGTAGGTGACGTAAGCACCCAGATGAAATAAAATACATTTAATGAAATAAAACCCGAAGATGTTAACATCATTCAGCTACTGTAGCTGCCTACTTAACATCAACAGGCAGCACTAGTAGCGCAACAATTAAAAATAGACACCAAAAGTAAAGTTCCTGGCGATCATAGCGATCTGACTCCCCCCTTCTGTCTGAACTTGGAATATTCCTGTTCGTGGGCTTGGGCCACTGACCCTTAACCTGGTTGTTCTGTTGTGCATGGTGTACTATTCTAATAATTTGAAGTTTGATGGAATAACCTTTTTAACTCTCCTACACTATGAAAACTCCTTAAAGTTGTATAAGTAATAGTGATGGTCAATCCACTATCCCCTGTATTTATCAACGTTACATAATAACCATGGCTTCCAGTTGATACCAATTAATTCCTCTCACCCTCTCTTTTGAGGCGATTGGCTTTTATAATGCATGGCACAGCATATTCCAAGAGTATATGACTTTAAGATTGCTTGTCTGGCACCAGGGCTGTCTTATTTCTGTAACCTGTGAAGGAGAGATATTCAAATGACCCTATTAAATCAAGGCCTCAGTTCTGCAGAATGGTGGAGGAGTAGAATGAGGGACATTAACATTACGTTTTAGACATAGGATGGACATACTATGGGCTGAGAAAATACAAGATATGAGATTGTGAAGAAGAGAGGAAAGAGACGTTTTTATCCTGTTGAGTGTTGGGCCACTGGAACCCTCTTGACATTGAACACAGAGTGAGAGCTGCTCTTCTCACTCTTCTCAGTAAACAAGCTTACAGAATCAATCAGCCAGAGGGGAGCGGGAGAAGGAGAAAGGAGTCCAGGCTCTTTGTGAGAGCGTCTTGTCCATAGTGTGTGCTGAGAGCAGCAGGGCCATGGACTCCCATGGCTATGTGTCCTCCTCTGTCTCATCCCATTCCTGCACCAAGCCAAGGTTAACAGGTAGAACTGGCATCCACTTGATGAAATGCAATAAAAACTAAAATGCTAAATGCTCATTCTCTGTGCTGCTGCCTGACTCCCCTTTAGCAGGCATTTACCAGCACTGACATGTAATCAGACGCCCTGCACTCTGAGGGGTATCAGTACACCTACCCCAGGCCCCGGGCTCCATCATTAGCAGGCCCCTTCACTGCCGGCCCCCCAGCCACATTCCCCACCACTAGATGAGATGCCACACTCTGTTCATGTCACCTGCTCCAACAGGAGACGCCAGCGGTACACAGAGAGAGACAGGTCTCCTGTAGCAGGGTATTTGCCTGAGGAACACTGTGTGTTGTTCTAGGAGCCCTACGGTACTTCTGTGACCTGAGGTGTTACTGGGGTCATCAATGGGAAATTAATAGCTTTTAAAGCAACTCACAAGAATACAAGTGCTCGATAATAAAAATATACCCATGCTTCTCTTGTTCTATAGGATGAGTTTATGTACAGTATATGTACAGTATATATCTAAGACATGTTTGGTTTATTACTTTAGTGCAGCAAAAATGAATTAAGGGAGAAACATTCTGTACATTACCTTGGAAATAATGGACGAGGCAAATTCATACTTTCTTATCTTTTGAGATTGCCTACTCATCAACACTGACTGTTAGTTACGAAGAGATTGTATTGCATATCAAACACTAGGCTAGAAACTAGCTAAATAGTTTGTTGCTAACAAACCTGCGAATATGACAACCAAATTAAAAGGTATCAGTTCTGAAAACAGCTGGTCAAACTAGAAACATGGGAGGATTTGACAGAATAGCGCCACTTGTGTCATGACTGCAACGACCAGAGAAATTCATGTTTAGCACTCACCATGTCAGGCCATCAGATGCTCCAAAAGAATATGCCTGCAAAAACAAATCAATGCTAGCTAGCTAACTATGTTTTTCCTCGTTACAATGTATCCAATTTCGGTTTGTGTAGTTGTTGGTTTAGCTTTGTGTACATTTGTAAGGCGTATGAACTACATGTGTAGGCACTTACTGGGTCATGATTGCAAGGTGTCCTGATATATTTTCCAACTGTCCTGTTATCTGGTTTTAATGTCCATTCTAGAATGCATTTCTAGACAATCAGAAATGAGTAATCAACAACGTTGTGGTATAATATCATTTAATAAATGAAAATATCAACGAAAAAAGTATTTCTACCAGTAAATGTGTGCTTTCATATTGTTTGTGGTATAAGCAGAATAAACGCCTCCATTTTGTACATTACATTGGAAAAATGAACTCCACTGTGTCATCCATTATTTCAAAGGTAAAGTACAGAACGTCTGCGTTTATTCCTTACTTAAAATGTGCCTCAATCCCATTATATGATCTGTTTTACCTGTTTTCCCCTGCTATCCAAGACTTATCCTTTCTCTCATAGTTTTGGCTCGTAACCAATGTTGAAGCAGTGTGTGAATATGTAAATATTTGCCATTAAGTTCACTTTCTCTAATTAGTCATCATATTTTATGACTGAGTGCTTCCAATTATGGATCAATGTCTCATTTCTGTAGATGGACCCCTGAGTGAGTGGAGGCAGTTTAGCGGTTATGAAATGATTCATAATTTCTACTCTGCTGAGAAGAGTGCTCAGCTCACACCAGACTGATTACCTGATCGATGGAAAGCTGCACAGGCTATTGGAAAACTGCATGTTTGCAAATTAGTTTTTTTGTTGTTGTGTGTATTAGTAGTTTTGTATGATGTTTGTGTTCTGTGTGTGTGTGTGTGTGTTCTCTGTGTGTGTGTGTGTGTGTGTGTGTGTGTGTGTGTGTGTGTGTGTGTGTGTCTGACATTCATGTGTTTAATTGCTCTGGCTGTAATGTAGCACTGAGCTCATTAACTGGTGTACCACAGAGGGGGCTAAATTCTGCTAAATACTTAAACACACTTCTGACACACTGTGGGAGAGAGATGCAGCTGTGATGCGGGTCGTGTTCACATAAAAAAAACGCTGTAGTGCTGTAAAACACTGCCATTGATGTTTAAGGATGTTGGTCTTACTAATGGCTGGGGTCTATAGCCTACGTTACTTATGTTTACAGAGGTGATTTCCTACATAGGTCATCGTAGTTATCACCTATAACATGTTGATGACCTGTAACATTTATCGCTCCATTGTCTTTTCATTGTCTCGAGAAACTAGAACAGTCACAGGGTTGACAACATTTGCCCCCCCACCCTCCCAAGAATTCAGCAACATTTTTTTTTAATTTAGGAAATATGTTCAAGTATTCCCACAAATAAAAAAGAGACTTACTGTATGTGATCGTGTCTCAATGTAATCCAGGTATGAAATGATAGTTATTTTCAAATATAATCTATTTTTGGGCTTTGTTGTGGTCAGTTTGCAGTGTACAAATTATTATAATTATGTTCTGGTCCCCCGACCATACGCTCTGACAAAAATTGTCCCGTGACTGATTCTAGTTGCCTACCCCTGGACTAGAACATGGAGTAGACGGTATTCTTATTGAAACTGTCCATCCCCAAACCATGTTCACGCTCTCTGTCTGTGTTAACATCTCAGGGGTCACACTACAATCGATAGAGGATCTGTGCTTGTGTGTGTGTGTGTGTGTGTGTGTGTGTGTGTGTGTGTGTGTGTGTGTGTGTGTGTGTGTGTGTGTGTGTGTGTGTGTGTGTGTGTGTGTGTGTGTGTGTGTGTGTAGTCATGTATTTGTGTGTGTATGTGCATGACTGCGCGTGTGTGTATAATGCTCCTGTCTGAGATGGGGGATAAGAAATAAGGCTCTGCGGGTGGGCCTGGGCGGGGGGCTGTGCCTCTGTCCACTGAGCCCTGACTGATTGCAGTGAGCCTGTGGGGTGTGAGGCAGCAGAGCCAGCATGGGACTGGAGTCTGTCCTCTCTCAGCCCCAGCAGTACGACAGCCCCTCACTGCCACTGTCATAACAACACAAATGGTGTATGTAGGTGTGTGTGTATGTTTGTGCTTGCACATGTGTTTGTGTGTTAAAAAGTAGATCTATATTGTACAGATCTGTCTGAATAGGCTCAATTTAGTCCTTGATACCACTAAGATGCTGTCCCCCTGTAAACGCAAATAACATGGATGCATTTTCCTTGTTTACCACTGACCTAATTGAGGAGCACATACTTGTTGAACTGAAACGGATTCCCGCCGTATCCTCTTCCCCCTCTCAGACTCAGAGAGCCTGAATTAACAGTGATGTTGTTAACCTTTTTCTTTTGCATTTTGCCACAGCTAAAGAGCGATTTTGATAGAGTGCCATTGATTGGACACTCTGGGCACCCTTAGTCAATGGACCCTGTGTGTGCCCTGGGTTCAGTTGCCGTGCCAACAATGGTGGACTTCCAAGGTCCAGTCTCATTAGGCTGTAGAGAAGGACATGCTCTCCCAGTCTCTCAGCTGCAGGTGGTCATCACGTCATGTCACTTACTAAAGACCCTCGAAGTGCCAGGAAGAGGATATCAGCTTATCTGCTGCCCCCTTGTGTGTGGATGAGTGCTGTACCCACTGCCCACCCACTGCCCCAGTGGTCATCTGTGGTCAACTCAAGCTACAGTTTGTTGCGGAATGTGAAAGGGTGGGGTTGAGATTTACTGATCCTCTCTCTTTGGGTGAAAGAGATTTGGGGGTTTGAAGTGAGAGAGTTGGAATGGTGGAATGGAATGTTTTGGACAGGAGCAACAATACTGTTGAAACAGTAGCCTAAAATAAGTATACCAATAACAGGAAACCCTAACTCAAAGCTGAGGTTGAGGCGTGGCAGTTGATGATTTCCGTATTCATTCTGGGGTATATTAAAACAGCAGGGTTGCTTCCACTAATGGTGCTAACGGATGTTCTGCTGTAGAAAGGCATTAATTTCTGATTGGTCAACTGGTGGCACAGGGCATTTGCTTCACCTCTTCATGATGACTTATGGAGTCTATGGACTGCTGCTGCTATGTATTGAATATTATCCAATACCTCTTCTCTGTCTGCTGCATTTCTCAGTTCAACTTTAAACTGCATGTCTGCTTTGTACAAAGTATTAAAGTAGCGTACTTGCAAAATATTTTCTCCAGCACTTAGAATAATGAGTTGTTGGTATTTCTGCTTCCTCAATAGAGCACTGAATTGTACAGTTTATATAGCAACCTATGACAACATAACTGCTAACTAAATGCATGATCCTGTGAGACTCATGATCTGCCTGTGAGACTCATGAGAGACTCATGATCCTGTGAGACTCATGATCTGCCTGTGAGACTCATGAGAGACTCATGATCCTGTGAGACTCATGAGACTCTGCATGATCATGTGAGTAAATACTTAGCAGGACCCTCTTAAGTAAAGAGAGTATCTCTGCTTGTGTCCCTGTTCCTATGTAGTACATGACAACCTTCATGGGTATCATTCTTAAAGAACATTACTATTACTGTAGAGGACTACTCTCCTTTTGTGTGTGTGTGTGTGTGTGTGTGTGTGTGTGTGTGTGTGTGTGTGTGTGTGTGTGTGCGCCTGTGTGTGTGTTAGAGATGGATTGGGCGAGACAGGGAGTATGAGAGGAGTGTGTGAGAGCTGGGGTTTGTTAGCTGATGAATGCTGCAGAATGCTGTTAGGCTAATAGGAAATGTGATCCCTTCTCTGGGTTTGATACACTCTAGTGAGAAGCCTTTGGTTTGTGCCCACGGTTCATTATAATGGTATAATTAATACCACTCAGCCTTTTCTCTGGTGACACAATATAAAAGGTTGAAGAAATAAATGATTCATTTAAAAGAATCTGATGCATATTAAAACACTTCTTTAATTCAGTAACAGTAAGTTATTCAAAATCTAATTGCCAAATCTTTTTTACATGTTTTCAAGAGAATACGATGAATGGAAATTAGAATGTTCACCTCCTTCCCTTGTTCATAGAAAATACCAACCTAAAATCTAATATAGTGCTGTGGAACACCTGTTCTTTTGGTAAATATTTGATTTCAATAAAGTTGAAGGAGTAATAATGAGACACAGTGTAAATCTATATGTGCATGTATTGACATTGATAGAACATAAGTTTTACTGTTAATTAAGAGATATGTATATTTAGACATGCTTCAGTTGGTTTCGGTCCTTCTAGTTCCACATGTAATATAGCAGACAAGTAATGTAGGAAAGCTGGATCTCTGTGTAAGGAGTTCATATTCAAAGACAGATGACATATGTGTGGTCATCAAATTGTTATTTGTATCCACGTTTGTATGCTATGTGTAGCACTGTCAATAGTGTACATGTTCACTGAATAGTGTCTGGTGGGCTTCCCCTTGTACTTCACAATCTCAGATAAAAATTCATTTCAGCTAGCAGCTTTGTATCAGTCCAATTACCAAGGCAACCTGCATGCCACTGCTTCATCTTCCAACTTTGATTTTAGGAAATATGTCTGGAATACAAATTTAGATTCAACCTCTCTTTCTCTGTCTCTCTCACTCACTTTCTCACACACACGTGAGCACACGAGCCATGTTGCAATAGCAATTCTCATTCCTTCCCACTGCATAATCACATGGACAATTTGCCTTATTTTCTTAGCTGGGTCTGTTGTAATGTTCTCGCTGGCAGTTGCACTTGTGAATGAAAAAGCTGGTTGACTGTCATGCCATTAGAGAATAGCACCAGCTTTATAGAGTGAATGTCAGGTCCTGCTGCTCATGGACTGCAGTCAAGAAGCACTTAGTGGGGAAGTGTGACACTGACCGCAGAGAGCCTCCCAGACCGGCTGCTCAACTTATCTCTATTCAGACAGACAGACAGACCTGACAGACAGACGGATACACTCTTAAAAGAAACCGTGCTATCTAAATGTAAAATGGTTCTTTGTCTGCCCCCATAGAAGAAACCCTTTGAATAACTATTTTGGGTTCCATGTAGAACTCTTTCCACAGAGGGTTCTACATGGGACCCAAAAGGGTTCTACCTGGAACCAAAAAGGGTTATCCTATGGGGACACCCGACAACCCGTTTTTGGAACCCTTTTTTATAAGAGTGTAGATGGCAGTCTGGTAACCTTCACTACTCAACAGGACACACCTCTCTGCTTTCACCATGGAAACTATTGTAAAACCCCACACATGGCCGGACTACCGCATTTGGGGCCCCGGGGAACCAACCTCCAGGAGACTGATCTTTTGGGGGAAAACGGTTAACTAAGAATCTGCAGGTTGTGTGTGCCTCCATGCCACTCCACCTCTTGTGGTGTTATTTCACTTACAATGAAAACAAGTTGGTTGAAACCTGAGCCGCCTTGAGCTGGCCTTCTGAACAAGATGTGTCTTTGAGCAAAATCCCACCTACTCAAAAGACCGTTGCTGTGCCATGGCCACGGAGCTGGAGAGGAAGTCACTTGCAAGGAACAAAAACAGAGCAGATGAAGCCAACATGCTAGCTACCATGTTTGCAGATAAACTGTTTTGGTAGAAGGGACAATGTTTTCATAAAATGTCAACAGAAACAAGCATCATTCTTGGTTCTTGGATCTGAATCAACTCAACCCCAAAAAAGAAAAAGAAGTGAGAAAAAGATTGCTCAAGACCAATCCATAAACATTGAAATTAATTTTGAAAAGTGGAAGACTGATGCCGAAATAGCCACTATTTGCATGGACTGGTAGGTAAGTGTAGCTGCTAGCCTTAGTGTGTGCACTGTTTAAGTTAGCTGACACGGCTACTTAGCTAGCTTGCTAACATCTTCTGTATTCTGACTGTTTTGAAATGTTACTCAAAGGAATCTAACGATAGCTACATCATGAAGCTACACTGCATAAACCCCACAAGATGCCCAATGCATTTATTTCAACTAGCTAACATTAGCTAGCTAAAGCTAGATATGCAGATTGTTGACATGATAGTGTGTTTGGTTTGTAGATGATAATAGATGAGGTAAACAGGTCAATGGAACGCAGACTGTGGGGGATAGATGAAGGACTCCGTATTGGAGCACATTCAACAAATCTGATCTAACAATGTGGATATTCGTCAAATCTGTCATGATTGATGTATTGTAAAAGGCCCACAATGTGGTTACTAAAGTCCATCTTCAATATAGATTTGGCTGTTTTCACTGCATAACATTTAGAAGTAGTCCCTTTTCAGGTTTAGAAGAAGGGACTGCTAAATGCTGACTACCGTTCGTATAAACTGGTAGCATAGCTAGCATGGAGACATTTTTAACTGTAATGCAGTTGATTGGTGATGATGACATTAACATGTATTGGGGTTCACATCAATACAAACATTATACTCCGATTGTTTCCTCAACATAGTGTGAAATACACATATAAACAATTGCCTAAATGTAGGCACATTTTTCTGGGGGGACAATGAGATAATTCGGGATCCATGGCATTTCCATGGCATTTCCATTGTTTTGGTCGAGTTCCATTGACCTCGTTAGCGAATCTATGATAGCTAGCTAAGTGGTCAACAGCATGGATCTCCCCAATACATGCATCAAGCTATAAAATTTGGTACAGTAACGTCACACAAACATGCATTTCTCAGGCAGATACTGGTGGGGACAGTCTGATTTCGAAGGAACCTGAGGTTGTAGAATTTGTGGTTGTGGTAAAATTAACACAAAAATAGATGTAAGAAATGTTATGGAATTTTTTGTTATGCTTTTTGATTTAATAATTAATAGAAAATGTGCTTTAGAACAGATTATGATAGAGATAAGAGGTTTGGACCATTCATTTTCATAGAGAAGTATCTACACAATTAACCTCTACGGGATCGGTGTCTCTATACCGGGATGGTTGCGCTAACATGGGCTAATGTGATTAGCATGACGTTGTAAGTAACATAACACTTTCCAGGACATAGACATGTCTTTTATGGGCATAAAGCTTACATTCTTGTTAATCTAACCTCACAGCATCATTACAGGACTAAGATCGAATTGTACTACACCTGCTCTGGCGCTCATCGGATGTGACAGGGCTTGCAAACCATTACAGACTACAAAGGGAAGCACAGCCGAGTAACAAGAGCCTACCAGACGAGCTAAATTACTTCTATGCTCGCTTCGAGGCAAATAACAACAAAACATGCATGAGAGCTCCAGCTGTTCCGGAAGACTGTATGATCACTCTCTACGCAGCCGCTGTGAGTAAGACCTTTAAACAGGTCAACATTCACAAGGCCGCAGGGCCAGATGGATTACCGGGACGTGTACTCTGAGCATGCGCTGACCAACTGGCAAGTGTCTTCACTTTCAACCGCTCCCTATCCGAGTCTGTAATACCAACACGTTTTAAGCAGACCACCATAGTGCCTGTGCCCAAGAACACCAAGGTAACCTGCATAAATGACTACTGACCCATAGCACTCACGTCTGTAGCCATTAAGTGCTTTGAAAGGCTGGTCATGGCTCACATCAACATCATTATCCCAGAAACCCTAGACCCACTCCAATTTGCATACCGCCCCAACAGATCCACAGATGATGGAATCTCTATTGCACTCCACACTGCCCTTTCCCACCTGGACAAAATGAATACTTATGTGAGAATTCTATTAATTGACTACAGCTCAGCGTTCAACACCATAGTGCCCTCAAAACTCATCACTAAGCTAAGGACCCTGGGACTAAACACCTCCCTCTGCAACTGGATCCTTGACTTCCTGACGGGCCGCCCCCAGGTGGTAGGGGTAGGTAACAACACATCCGCCACGCTGATCCTCAACACAGGGGCCCCTCAGGGGTGCGTGCTCAGTCCCCTCCTGTACTCCCTGTTCACTCATGACTGCACGGCCAGGCACGACTCCAACACCATCATTCAATTTGCTGATGACACAACAGTGGTAGGCCTGATCACCGACAACGACAAGACAGCCTATAGGAAGGAGGTTAGAGACCTGGCCATGTGGTGCCACTACGGCAACCTCTCCCTCAACGTGATCAAGACAAAGGATATGTTTGTGGACTACAGAAAAAAGAGGACCGAGCACACCCCCATTCTCATCGACAGGGCTGCAGTGGAGAAGTTTGAGAGCTTCAAGTTCCTTGGTGTCCACATCAACAACAAACTAACATGGGTCCAAGCACACCTAGACAGTCATGAAGAGGACACAACAACACCTATTCCCCCTCAGGCGACTGAAAAGATTTGGCACGGGTCCTCAGATCCTCAAAAGGTTCTACAGCTGCACCATCAAGAGCATCCTGACTGGTTGCATCACTGTCTGGTATGGCAACTGCTCGGCCTCTGACCGCAATGCAATACAGAGAGTAGTGCGAACGGCCCAGTACATCACTGTGACCAAGCTTCCTGCCATCCAGGACCTCTATACCAGGCGGTGTCAGAGGAAGGCCCTAAAAGTTGTCAAAGACTCTAGCCACCCTAGTCATAGACTGTTCTCTCTACTACCGCACGGAAAGCGGTACTGGAGCACCAAGTATAGGTCCAAGAGGCTTCTAAACAGCTTCTACCCCCAAGCCATAAGACTCCTGAACATCTAATCAAATGGCTACCCAGACTATTTGTATTGCTCCCCCCTCCCCCTCTTTACACCGCTGCTACTCTCTGTTGTTGTCATCTATTCATAGTCACTTCAATAACTCTACCTACATATACTACCTCATCTAACCAGTGCCCCCGGACATTGGCTCTGTACCGGTACCCTCTGTAAATAGTCTCGCTATTGTTGTTTTACTACTGGTCTTTAATTACTTGTTACTTTTATATTTTATTCATGTCTGTATTTTTGAAACTGCATAGTTGGTTGTTGGGCTCGTAAGTAAGCATTTCACTGTAAGGTTTTATTCTACACATTTGACTAATACAATTTCATTTGATTTGTCTAATTTACCATAGCTTTTACAGTGAAAAAATACCATGCTATTGTTTGAGGAGAGTGCACAACAACAAAAAACTTTTATCACGGCAACTGGTTTGATACATTCACCACTGAAGGTAAATAATGCACTTACATTCAGTAATCTTGCTCTTATTTTTCATCCTGAGGGTCCCAGAGATAAAAATGTAGCATAGTTTTGTTTGATAAAATCAATTGTTATATTCTAATGTTGGAACTGGGTTCTACGGTGTAAACCCCTGCTGTCTCTGAAAAAAAGGGTCAGATTCTTAAGAGACTACATATGGGCCATCAAGTAATACGATGGTCACATTAGCATGACACGTTACACTGGTTACCTCACAACACCACATCCTATGTATGTAAAGGACACTGTTGTAACACTGACTTATTTGGTATTAATGTCTTTCCACCCCCCACCCCCATTTAGCTTTAGTCAATAGAGCATTGATGGTGATTCACAACCCTGGAGAGCAATGAAGAAGACGTGGTTGAATTCATAAACGGTGCGTACGTTCTCACTATAATGTATTTATACTCAATCAATATTGTTATCAAATCAAAATCAACATGACATATGCACAGGATACAGTCGGGTGTATACAGTGGGGTGTATTTTGCATTGTACCATATACTATTGAAGTAAAAAGTTGTTACATGTTTTCCCAATGTCACACTATGGACATTTTGGATGGAGAAAAAAAAGTCAGCCATTGATGATGATGACCATTCTAACCTTTCAGCTACACGACATGCATCACCCTAAGTATTGGGTCAATGTGACATTCTACCACCTCCACCAGAAACCAACCGAATCAACTTTATTTTTCATTATTTCAATTCACAAGATCGAATGGTGTGAGGTCATAATCGAAGTAAGCATACGGCAATTAGAAAACCTGATTTTCGGAGCAATCTTTCGAATAATTAGGACATGTAAACAACCTAATCTGTGTTCCAGCTGTGTATTTGATCTGCGCATGTGCCAGCACCGGGTAGCGCAAGCCTCCCTCTTATGAACAAGTGAAGTGAGTTCGGAAAAACTGAAAGCATGCATCTTATAAAAACACTATATACAAAAATATGTAGACACCCCTTCAAATTAGTGGATTCCGCTATTTCAGTCACACCTGTTGCTGACAGATAAAATCGAGCACACAGCCATGCATTCTCCATAGACAAACACTGGCAGTAGAATGACCCTACTGAAGAGTTTAGTGACTTTCAACATGTCGGCATCACAGGATGCCACCTTTCCAACAAGTCAGTTCGTCAAATTTTTGCCCTGCTAGAGCTGCCCCGCTCAACTGTAAGTGCTGTTATTGCGAAGTGGAAACGTCTAGGAGCTACAACCGCTCACCCGCAAAGGGAGCGCAGAGTGCTGAAGCGCGTAGCGTGTAAAAATTGTCTGTCCTCAGTTGTAGCACTCACTACTGAGTTCCAAACTTCATCTGGAAGCAACTACAGCACAAGAACTGTTCGTTGGGAGCTTCATGAAATGGGTTTCAGTGGCCGAGCACCCGCACACAAGTCTAAGAACACCGTGAGCAATGCTAAGTGTTGGCTGGAGTGGTGTAAAGCTCACCGGCTTTGGACTCTGGAGCTGTGGAAATACGTTCTCTGGAGTGATGAATCACGCTTCACCATCTAGTCCGATGGACAAATCTGGGTTTGGCGGATGCAAGGTGAATGCTACCTGCCGCAATGCATAGTGCTGTAACTGTGAAGTTTGGTGGAAGAGGAATAATGGTCTGCGGCTGTTTTTCATGGTTTTTCATGGCCCCTTAGTTCCAGTCAAGGGAAATATTAACGCTACAGCATACAATGCCATTTTAGACGATTCTGTGCTTCTAACTTTGTGGCAACAGTCTGGGGAAGGCCCTTTCCTGTTTCAGCATGACAATGCCCCTTGCACAAAGCGAGGTCCATACAGAAATGGCTTGTCGAGATTGGTGTGGAATAACTTGACTGACCTGCATAGAGCCCTGACCTCAACCCCATTGAACACCTTTGGGATGAATTGGAACACCGACTGCGACCCAGGCCTAAACGCCCAACAACAGTGCCCGACCTCACTAATTCTCTTGTGGCTGAATGGAAGCACGTCCCCGCAGCAATGCCTTCCCAGAAGAGTGGAGGCTATTATAGCAGAAGAGGGGGGACCAACTCCATGTTAATGCCCAGGATTTATGAATGAGATGTTCGACTAGCAGGTGTCCACATACTTGTGGTCATGGAGTGTAGTTTTCTCATACAAACTGTATATTTCCCAACTCAGAATCAAAAAGTATTCGCAAAAATAACATGGCCACTGTGGTACAACGTTTCTTTTGATTGCCTAATCAGTAGCCTGATTTCAGATGTGTCCATGTAAACAGGCTTATTAGGGAAATCATTCTTCTTGCAAAGCAAGTAAACATTTTAAACAAACTATTATATTAACCTGACTATCCACAATAACCACATTATTATGTGCATGTAACCGTGCTCATTGTAATAGTCACATTTTGGGGGTGAAAACAGCCCGTTTTACCTTGTAAAGTTTTTAATTGTGAATTTAAATAAAAACGTGGATTTTTACATAATAGAGATTTATGTGGTCAGTTTTTTTTATCATGTAGCAAGTAGTCCAAGTCGATGCTGATGAAAGAAAAAAAAGTGTCAATGGCCTTTCCAAACTAAGTTTTCATAGTATTGATTCTATCTCAATGTAATTTTATATGAATTTCTCAAATGTCATCAGTAAAATTGAAAATACCAAGCCCTATGCTTAGATGTTCCTGAAGAAACTCTTGCTTGGTTCATAGTGGGACGAGCTACAGATTGTTACCCCAGATAAAATAATCTCAATCAGTGAGAGAAGACTTGAAATAGACAAGAAGGCGGCGTACACATTGTTAGATTACTTTATGGGGCATTTTTTTATTTACTTTAACAATGGAGCATTTTCTAAACACAAATGGACCCCCTTCAACTGGACACAGACATTTTATGACATGAATTGAGGACGAAGACAATATCGCTAAATTTGGTCAAACATTCTCTGTGCTACACCAAACAGTACCTATCCTGTAACTACCAGGAATGGATAAAAAACATATTTGCTTAAATCACATTATCTGTTGTAACAATCTGTAGCTATTAGTGGGACATGAGGGACAAGTCCGAGTCTGTGGGGGTAGTTGGCACTATGTGGGAAAACATTAAATAAATTGTTACTGCAGTAGTACACGGTATAATGCAATGTCATATTCCCATATAGACCCCACTGTATCCTGTGCATATGCCAAATAAACGTTGATTTTGATTTGATAACATAATATTGATGTAATATGAGTACATTATAGTGTGACAGTACACACCATTAATGAATTCAACCACATTTTCTCCTATGCTTTCCAGGGTTGTGAATCGCCATCAATGCTCTGTTGACTACACCCAAATGGGGGGTGGGGGTGAAAAGACATTACTGCCAAATAAGTCAATGCCGCAACAGTGTCCTTCACATACATACTGTAGGATGTGGTGTTGTGCCGTAACCAGAGTAACATGTGTCGTAATAATGTAACCATCCTATTACTTGATGGCACATAGCTAGTCTACCAATATGTCATGCAGATGAGCCATTGTTTATTTGACTGACCACATTGGATATTCATTCAGTCCTTCAAGGTGGGTTGTTGTAGGCAATGTGCTCAACAGCCAAACGGCCTCATATAGCTAACCATAACTATATAGCTAACTATTTTGGTCGATTACAAACCAAATTATTATTGAATCACAAAGCATCGGCAGACTCAATTGCCTTGGTTTCTCAAATGATTGCCTCGCCTGGTTCACCAACTACTTCTCCGATAGAGTTCAGTGTGTCAAATTGGAGGGCCTGTTGTCCGGACCTCTGGCAGTCTCTATGAGGGTTCAATTCTCGGGCCGACTCTCTTCTCTGTATACATCAATGATGTCGCTCTTGCTGCTGGTGATTCTCTGATCCACCTCTACGCAGACGACACCATTCTGTATACCTCTGGCCCTTCTTTGGACATTGTGTTAACTAACCTCCAGACGAGCTTCAATACCATACAACTCTCCTTCCGTGGCCTCCAACTGCTCTTAAATGCAAGTAAAACTAAATGCATGCTATTCAACCGATCGCTGCCCGCACCTGCCCGCCCGTCCAGCATCACTACTCTGGACGGTTCTGACTTAGAATATGTGGACAACTACAAATACCTAGGTGTCTGGTTAGACTATAAATTCTCCTTCCAGATTCACATTAAACATCTCCAATCCAAAATTAAATCTCGAATCGGCTTCCTATTTTGCAACAAAGCATCCTTCACTCATGCTGCCAAACATACCCTCGTAAAATTGACCATCCTACCAATCCTTGACTTTGGCATTTACAAAATAGCCTCCAACACTCTACTCAACAAATTGGATGCTGTCTATCACAGTGCCATAAGTTCTGTCACCAAAGCCCCATATACTACCCACCACTGCGACCTGTACGCTCTCGTTGGCTGGCCCTCGCTTCATACTTGCCGCCAAACCCACTGGCTCCAGGTCATCTACAAGTCTCTGCTAGGTAAAGCCCCGCCTTATCTCAGCTTACTGGTCACCATAGCAGCACCCACCCGTAGCACGCACTCCAGCAGGTATATCTCACTGGTCACCCCCAAAGCGAATTCTTCCTTTGGCCGCCTTTCCTTCCAGTTCTCTGCTGCCAATGACTGGAACGAACTGCAAAAATCACTGAAGCTGGAGACTCATATCTCCCTCACTAGCATTAAGCACCAGCTGTCAGAGCAGCTCACAGATCACTGCACCTGTACATAGCCCATATGTAAATAGCCTATCCAACTACCTCATCCCCATACTGTATTTATTTATTTATCTTGCTCCTTTGCACCCCAGAATCTCTACTTGCACATTCATCTTCTGCACATCTACCATTCCAGTGTTTAATTGCTATATTGTAATTACTTCGCTACTGTGGCCTATTTATTTCCTTACCTCCCTTATCCTACCTCATTTGGACACACTGTATATAGACTTTTTCTACTTTATTATTGACTGTATGTTTGTTTATTCCATGTGTAACTCTGTATTGTTGTATGTGTCGAACTGCTTTGATTTATCTTGGCCAGGTCGCAGTTGTAAATGAGAACTTGTTCTCAACTAGCCTACTTGGTTAAATAAAGGTGAAATATATATATTTTTTTTAAATAAGAAAAAATTCAAGAGTATTTCTTACCTGTCTTTTGGTGTTATTTTTACCACAACCACAACTTCTATAATCTCAGGTTCTGTAACGGTTCTCCTCTTCCTCTTCATCCGAAGAGGAGGAGCATGGAACCAAGACGCAGCGTGATACTTAGACATGATATTTATTTAGACACGACAAAACAACAAAGACAAAAAACGAACTATACTTGATTAACTACAAAACAACAAACGACGTAGACGCACCTGAACATAAGAACTTACATATAACGAAGAACGCATGAACAGGGAACAGATTACATGTAACGACCTGGGTGTCGGGGGGTGTGAAATCAGACGCAGGAACAGCAGAGCTTAAATGCGGTGATTTTTAATTTCCAACCGGCAAACCAAAATGTCCAACACGGACTTACAGGGTGTCATAAACACCTGTCTACTAACACGGGAGACAGACCCAGTATACAATACAATACACCACTCCCGAAAACCACAGCTACAGACGAACAATCCCGCACAAATAAGCATACAGGCTGGCTGACTAATAAAGCCACACTAATTACCAATTAACTCAAACCAGGTGATACAAATAAACACATAAGGAGGGGGAGGAAAAAGAGTCAGTGGCAGCTAGTAGGCCGGTGACGACGACCGCCGAGCACCACCCGAACGGGAAGGAGAGCCTGCCTCGGTTGAAGTCGTGACATTACATAAAAGAACGAACATACAAACAAACCAAAAACAGTCCCGTGTGGCGCAATGACATACACAGACACAGGAGACAACCACCCACAACAAACAATGTGAAACAACCTACCTTAATATGACTCTCAATTAGAGGAAACGCCAAACACCTGCCTCTAATTGAGAGCCATACCAGGCAACCCTTAAACAAACATAGAAACAAAAAACATAGACTGCCCACCCAAACTCACGTCCTGACCAACTAACACATACAAAACTAACAGAAAACAGGTCAGGAACGTGACAGGTTCCCTCGAAATGAGAATGTGTCCACCAGTATCTCCTTGAGAAATACATGTTTGTGTGATGTTAGCATAGATTCAATGGAATTTGACCAATATCAATGGAAATGCCATTAAAATGCATGGAGGAAAGATCCTGAAACTTCTCATTTCTCCCCAGCAAAATGTGCCTACATTTAGGCTATTGTTTATACACTGAGTGTATAAAACATTAAGGAAACCTGCTCTTTCCATGACATAGACTGACCAGGTGAATCCAGGTGAAAGCTATGATCCCTTATTGGTCACTTGTTAAATCCACTTCATTCAGAGGAGATGAAGGTGAGGAGCCGGGTTAAAGAAGGATTTTGAAGCCTTGAGACAATTTAAGATATGGATTGTGTATGCGTATGTGTGCCATTCAGAGGGTGAAGGGGCAAGACAAAAGCTTTAACTGCCTTTGAACGGGGTATGCTAGAAGAAAAAAAACAACAACACCTCTTCAACCTTTAAAAATGAATTCCAATGTTAATGGATTGGTCATGAGCAATTTTTTTTCTCACTTCTTTTTCTTTTTTGGGGTTGAGTAGATTCAGATCCAAGAACCAAGATTGATGCTTGTTTCTGTCGACATTTTCTGAAAATGTTGTCCCTTCTACCAAAACAGTTTATCTGCAAACAAACTAGCTAGCTGGTTGGCTTTGTCTGCTTTGTGTTTGTTTCTTGCAAATGACTTCCTCTCCAGTGCCGGGGCCATGGCTCAGCAAGGGTTGTTCGAGTAGGAGGGATATCGTGCAAAGACACACCTTGCCCAGATGGTCAGCCCAAGGCAGCTCAGGGCTCAACCCCCTTGTTTTTGTTGAAAGTGAAAAAGCAACAAAGAGGTGGGACAGCATGGGGCTGCCAACAACCTGCGGATTCCTGCTTTAAAGGGAAAAATGTAGAGGAAAAAATTGCTGTTTTATAGCTCAGCTCATGCTATTGTTCACATTTTGCATGAGAAAATAAGTTTTGAAGCAAATTTCCTGCTATTCTACACATTTTGCCGTGAGACTGAGTGAGAATTTAGCAGTTTAAAACAAATTTCCTGCAATTCTACACATTTTGCTATCATATGATATCTGGGGGGCCCCCTGCCTCCGACCCTGACACCACACCACTTTTGCACAACATTCTGTACAGGCTGCTTCTTCACTCTGCTGTGATAACATGATATTATGTGTGCGTTTGGCTTGATTACTCTATTGTTGTTTTCAATAGCATGTGGATCATACTTTGCTATTTGCTCCTCAGCATTTTTTTAAATATTTTTTTTATTTAACCAGGCAAGTCGGTTAATAAATCCTTTACTTAATACCCATCCCGGATCCGGGAGCATCCTCATCAAAAAAGCCGACTAGCATAGCCTAGCCTAACGGGACAGGGATATCATATAATATCATTTTCATGAAATCACAAGTCCAATACAGCAAATGAAAGATAAACAGCTTGTGAATCCAGCCATCATTTCCGATTTTTAAAATGTTAGGGTTAACCCTAACCCTAACCCTAACCCTAACCCTAACCCTAACCCGAAAACACAATATGTATTTCTATTAGCTAACCACAATAGCCAAAGACTCAACCGCGTATTTTCACCATGTTTCTACCGCATAGGTAGCTATCACAAAACCGACCAAATAGAGATAAAATTAGTCACTAACCAAGAAACAACTTCATCAGATGACAGTCTTATAACATGTTATACAGTACATTTATGTTTTGTTCGAAAATTTGCATATTTGAGGTATAAATCATAGTTTTACATTGCAGCTACCATAAAAAATATCACCAAAGCAGACAGAATAATTACAGAGAGCAACGTGAAATACCTAAATACTCATCATAAAACATTTATGAAAAATACATGGTGTACAGCAAATGAAAGATAAACATCTTGTGAATCCAGCCAATATTTCCGATTTTTTAAAAGTATTTTACAGCGAAAACACAATATATATTTCTATCAGCTCACGACAGTAGCCAAACACACAACGCAATTTACTCCCCGCAAAAATAGCTTGCACAAAACCGACAAAATCGAGATATAATTAATCACTAACCTTGAACAAATTCATCAGATGACAGTCTTATAACATCATGTTATACAATACAATTATGTTTTGTTCGAAAAGGTGCATATTTAGAGCTACAAATCCTGATTATACATTGTGAATACGTAGCATCGATTCACCAGAATCTCCAGAGATATTTTAGACACTCACCTAATCTGACCAAAGAACTCATCATAAACTTTACATAAAAATACTTGTTGTATGGCAAATGAAAGATACACTGGTTCTTAATGCAACCGCTGTGTTAGATTTTTTTAAATACCATAACATACAGCTTGCGTTATTGTGAGACAGCACTCACCAAAACGGCGGAGAATAGGACTCAACAATTTACACAAAAATACGAAATAACATCATAAATGTTTTCTTACTTTTGTTGAGCTTCCATCAGAATGTTGTACAAGGAGTCCTTGGTCCAGAATAAATCGTTGTTTGGTTTTAGAATGTCCATTTCTTCTGTCGAATTAGCAACCTTAGCTAGCCATGTGGTGCGAACATGCCCATCTTCTCTTGGCGCAAAGAACGGAAAACTCCAAAAGTCCCAATAAACGTTGAATAAACTGATAAAACTTGGTTGAAAAAACCTACTTTATGATGTTATTATCACATGTATCAAATAAAATCAGAGCCAGAGATATTCACCGTGTATACGTAACGCTTTTCAGAAGCCAATGTCGAGCTTCGCCGCGCACCTTGGTAGACAAAGAAAATTCTTGACCTGCCACTCCAAAAGCTCTTGTTCGGCCTCAGATCAAGCTAGACACCCCATTCCACCTTCCACTGCCTGTTGACATCTAGTGGAAGGCGTATGAAGTGCATGCATATCGATAAATATAAGGCAATTGAATAGGCAGGCCCTGAAACAGAGCCCCGTTTTGAGATTTTTCACTTCCTGCATGGAAGTTTGCTGCAAAACTAGTTCTGTTTTACTCACAGACATGATTCAAACAGTTTTAGAAACTTCTGAGTGTTTTCTATCCAATAGTAATAATAATATGCATATTGTATGATCTAGAAAAGAGTACGAGGCCGTTTCATTTGGGCACAATTTTTTCTACAGTGAAAACAGCGCCCCCCTATTGACAAGAAGTTTTAAGAACAAATTCTTATTTACAGTGACGGCCTACTGGGGAACAGTGGGTTAACTGCCTTGTTCAGAGGCAGAACAACAGATTTTTACCTCATCAGCTCGGGGATTTGATCCAGCAATGTTTTGGTTACTGGACCAACACTCTAACCACTAGGCTACATGCCGTCCCTTTACCCGGGCCAGCTTCATCTCTCCAGTGGCCACTTGAATAACCCATGCATCTCACTGCATAACCATGACCATTCCAGAGCAAACGCCCAGCAACATCTCCCTGAGATGTATCACCATTATTCTCATTCTTGTCTTCCTTTTATTTGACAGTGTCTGAGTGGGAGTTTACGTCTTTCTCCTCCTGTCGCTATCTCTCGTTCTTTTCTGGACAGGCTGAATTGAAAAGCTCCGTTGAGTATTGGTCTCAGAGGGGACTCGGCTTGTTCCCCTGTCTCTCTATCGTTCTCTCTCTTCCTCATTGTCTTTCTGTCATTCTCTCTCACTCTCTTCTTCGCTCTCTCATTCTTCCACTGAATAGTTAGACGACTAGAAAGCCTCTAGAATAAATAGTAGTCTACTAGATATTTGTTTATGTTTTTCTCCTCAAACTATATTTCAAGATACTTTGGCCCATCATTTTCTCTGCCTATTATCAGAAGTGAATACACTTGAGAGGCCACGTCAAATACCCAGCCTCTTAATTTACTGATAATGATGTATCCACAGCAACAATACAACTCCTGAATTTATTCATGGTTGTAACATAGCTATCCGTTATTTTTCTGTTTCATAATATTGTTTTTCTTTTCAACATATGTTTTACTCTCTCTTCTACCTCTTGACTTTGTAATGCACAGTATTTCCCTTTCAGTAATCAAGCATTGAGGGATTTAGTGAGGGTGTAGGTTAGGAGATTGTTGGGGGGGCCCTTAGATTGGGTTTCATGCTCTGACTGTTGGGGTCCCACCTCACGATGCAGCCCTAACAACAGACTCTCACCTCTGGGGTGGGTGCGTGACGAGAGCGGCCTTGGCTAAAACACTTCTGACGGGCTCCCCCACGGCTGTGAAATGAAATTCCCCCACAGCTTAGTGAAATTTCATCTGGGCTTCACTGGCTATTACCACCGCACTTCCTTCTCATCCTATTTCCTACCCCCACCCTTCTCACATTCCTGGTCCCTGGTAGTTGTAGTTCGACTAAAAGGGCTTTGTAAGTTAAACTGATTCTATCCTTCTGATGTATTATTATTGTCAAGGCTAACCAAATTGCAGCCACATTTGAAAAGAGTAGTAGAAAAAAAGTAGAAAAACAAAGCCGGCTGCTTTCTGTATTCATGCAGGACGTTTGAGGAAACATACACAGTAGCTATGGTTGAGGTCTATGTTTATACAGCCTCTCCTAGTCCATAAGCTTATAAGGATATATGTTTGACCAATCTTTGTTAAATTTTCCCTTTTTCCGCAAATTTGCACTGTATATTGTAATTTTATATTGTATGTCATTGCAGCTGAGAACAGTGTGTGTATGTTTTACAGACTGTTTTGAGCACAGCACAAGTCTTCTTCGTAGCACAGACAGGCGTATACTAGACTGGTGCTTTTCATATGTGACTTCCATGGAATTAATTTGCTGAGATAAGGAAGTAGAAAATTACAGTTGTGCTAGCACTTCACTGCAGCTGGAGTTGTTTGCATATTTATGACTGCCGGTAGCTTTGCTCAGAGACAAGCCAGATGACTCTGAAGCACAGAATCAGTCAGCAAGCAGGTGAATGACAGTAGTGAGTAATTGGCAGTTTGCGTATTGCATAATTTATGTGAAATAAAATTACCTTTTTAGCCACAGGTTAAATTATACAATACATCCTGGAATTCATAAACACGTGGTCTACACAATTTCTGAGCCCTTTTTATAGTCTCTGTATTAGTCATATAATATTATTCCCATAATGCCTGTATCCTATCTTCAAATATTTGGGATTTATATGTAGTAAAGCAAGGTGATGTTTGTGAACTATTGATTCCTGATCGAATATGACAGGTTATCTTGCATGTGTGAGGAGCCCTCCTCTCAGAATAAATACGTTACTGTGTGTGTGTGTGTGTGTGTGTGTGTGTGTGTGTGTGTGTGTGTGTGTGTGTGTGTGTGTGTGTGTGTGTGTGTGTGTGTGTGTGTGTGTGTGTGTGTGTGTGTGTGTGTGTGTGTGTGTGTGTGTGTGTGTGTGTGTGATGCAGAGGGCTGATATATCACTGTTCCACCTGGATGAGCATGGGAACAGCAGACATTTCAGGGTAGTGTTTTCTAGCACCACTGGAGCCCTAAATTTGATTATTTTTTGAATTCACAAGTGCTTTGGAGTTTGCAAGAGGCCCCCTCCCTTCAAAGCCTCCCTGTAGTGTGATGTAGTATAGTGTGGTGCTTCTGTTCTACTGACTGTGTGCAGGATATGTCCATCACCACATCTCACACTGGCCTCTGTCAACTCATTTCCCCATCTCTTACAGACTGTGTGGTGCTATGTGTGGTTGCATCCTGACTGCTGTGTGTGGTTGCACGCGCGCACGCGCACGCGCGCACACACACACACACCTACCTACCTATGATGGTTGCATAGCAGTGTAAGCCCCAGCGGTGTAAGGGAGAGAACACAGAAGCACCTATCACATCTCTCAGAGATTAAATGACAGTGTCACAGTGAAACATTGGCTCTGATAATAGGACAATAGAGCCAGTTTCAATTATGGTCTTTCTCTAGAGAGGACTGCAAGAAATGAATTACCTCAGGAAGGACAGTTTTATTTGTTCTATCAGTTTATTCTCGGTGACATTTAAATCTTTATTTCTTTAGACTCCTTGGGGCTTAAACACTCAATAGCTAGCCTCCTCTTAACAAGATAGGCTTTTGTTAGCTGTGTGTGACTGAAATCGCTCAGGTATCTCAAATGTGAGTTTCAGACCATATCAGAAGTACCAGAACAATACACCATGAGCCACATACTGTTGTTTGTAAAGGACTTGTTTTTAGCATGAAATGAGTACCTGTCTCATTGTAAATAGTAGAATGATGTTTTAATATATGTGATGGCTGGGTCTTATCAACATGTTTATTTCACCCCTGCTGGTAATGCTTTGTTGTAGTGATTGAGAGAATGAGAGGTTTGAGATGGCTTGTCCTGTGTGTAGCCTGTCTCCTCTCCTCTCCATGCCAGAGTGAGGACTCTCAGTTTTGTCAGCTCTCTCTCCAGCTTCCCATCTCATCTCAGCCAGCCTGCCAGCTGCTCTTTCCTCAGTCCTCCACAGCCCTTATCTAGCTCTTCCCAAACGTGTCTCTGTGGTGCTGTTGGCTTGACTGCCTGTCTGTGTGACCTGGATCAGACATGGCCCCGCCTCAGTAGAACAACACAGCCAGTGATTATCAGCCCAGCCGTATGGAACACATCCAAAGGCCTTTGGTGTAAATTAAGTAGAGTCCATGCTGGAAGTTTGAGAGACTGTCTATCCCAGGGTCTGGAGGGAGGGAGCTGGTCCCCCTGTGATGCCTGTGATTAACTTTGCAAATGGCGCCGACAGAGACGGCCTTGCTTTGAGTCCTTAGGAAACTATGCAGTATTTAGTTTTTTTATGTATTATTTCTTACATTGTTACCCCAGGAAATCTTAAGTCTTATTACATACAGCCGGGAAGAACTATTGGATATAAGAGCGACATCAACTTACCAACATTATGACCAGGAATACGACTTTCCCAAAGTGGATTCTCTGTTTGGACCACCACCCAGGACAATGGATCTATACCCAGAAGCCGACCCAAAACAACGGCGCCGCAGAAGGGGCAGACGGAGTGGCCTTCTGGTCAGACGTAGACGTGCACATCGCCCACTGCTCCCGAGTATACTACTCACCAATGTCCAACAAGGTAGATGAAATTCGAGCAAGGGTTTCCCTCCAGAGAGACATCAGAGATTGTAACATTCTCTATTTCACGGAAACATGGCTCTCTCGGGATATGTTATCGGAATCTGTTCAGCCACCTGGCTTCTCCATGCATCGCGCCGACAGAGATAAACACCTTTCTGGGAAGAGGAAGGGCGGGGGTGTATGCTTCATGATTAATGACTCATGGTGTAATCAGAACAACATACAGGAATTCAAGTCCTTCTGCTCACCCGACCTAGAATTCCTTACAATCAAATGTCGGCCATATAACCTCCCAAGAGAATTCTCGTCAGTTATCGTCACAGCTGTGTACATTCCCCCTCAAGCAGACACCACGACGGCCCTCAAGAACTTCACTGGACTCTATGTAAACTGGAAACCATATATCCTGAGGCTGAATTTATTGTAGCTGGAGACTTTAACAAAGCAAATTTGAGAACAAGGCTACCTAAATTCTATCAGCATATTGATTGCAGTACTAGAGGGGGTAATACACACTCGATCACTGCTATTCTAACTTCCGCGATGCATACAAAGCCCTCCCCCGCCCTCCCTTCGGCAAATCCGACCACGACGCCATCTTGCTCCTACCATCTTATAGGCAGAAACTCAAACAGGATGTACCAGTGACTAGAAACATTCAACGCTGGTTTGACCAATCGGAATCCAAGATTTGTTTGATCACGCAGACTGGGATATGTTCCGGTCAGCCTCAGAACAACATCAATCTATACGCTGACTCGGTGAGTGTGTTTATAAGGAAGTGCATTGGAGATGTTGTACCCACTGTGATTATTAAAACCTACCCTAACCCGAAACCATGGATGGGGTAATACACACTCGATCACTGCTATTCTAACTTCCGCATTCGCGCAAAACTGAAATTGCGAACCACCGCATTTAACCTTGGAAAGTGGTCTGGGAATATGGCTGAATATAAACAGTGTAGTTATTCTCTCCGCAAGGCAATCAAACAAACAGAATGCCGGTACAGGGACAGAGTGGAGTTGCAATTCAATGGCTCAGACACGAGACGTATGTGGCAGGGTCTACAGGAAATCATGGACTGCAAAGAGAAAGCCAGCCACGTCACGGACACCGACATCACGCTTCCAGACAAAGTAAACACCTTCTTTGCCCGCTTTGAGGATAACACAGTGCCACCGTCGCGGCCCGCTAACAAGGACTGCGCCCCCTCCCCTCTCCTTCTCCGTGGCTGACGTGAGTAAAACATTTAAACATGTTAACCCTCGCAAGGCTGCTGGCCCAGACGGCATACCTAGCCGCGCTCTCAGAGCATGCACAGACCAGCTGGCTGGTGTGTTTACGGACATATTCAATCACTCCCTATCTCAGTCTGCTGTCCTCACATGCTTCATGATGGCCACCATTGTTCCTGTACCCAAGAAGGCAAAGATAACTGAACTAAATTACTACCGCCCCGTAGCATTCACTTCTGTCATCATGAAGTGCTTTGAGAGACTAGTCAAGGATCATATCACCTACACCTTACCGGCCATCCTAGACCAACTTCAGTTTGCATACCGCCCCAACAGGTCCACAGACGATGCAATCCCCATCACACTGCCCTATCCCATCTGGACAAGAAGAATACCTATGGAAGAATGCTGTTCATTGACTTCAGCTGAGCATTCAACACCATAGTACCCTCCAAGCTCATCATCAAGTTGGAGGCCCTGGGTCTCAACCCTACCATGTGCAATTGGGTCCTGGACTTTCTGATGGGCCACACCCAGGTGGTGAAGGTAGGAAACAACATCTCCACTTCGCTGACCCTCAACACTGAGGCCCCACAAGGATGCATGCTCAGCCCCCTCCTGTACTCCCTGTTCACCCCCAACTGCGTGGCCATGCACGCCTCCAACTCAATCATCAAGTTTGCAGATGGCACAACAGTAGTGGGTTTGATTACTAACAACGACGAAACAGCCTACCGTGAGGAGGTGAGGGCACTTGGTGTGTGGTGTCAGGAAAATAACCTCACACTCAACGTCAACAAAATAAAGGAGATGATCGTGGATTTCAGGAAACAGCAGAGGGAGCACCCCCTGTCCACATCGAAGGGTCAGCAGTGGAGAAGGTGGAAAGTTTTAAGTTCCTCGGCGTACACATCACAGACAAACTGAAATGGTCCACCCACACAGACAGTGTGGTGAAGAAGGCGCAACAGAGCCTCTTCAACCTCAGGAGGCTGAAGAAATTTGGCTTGTCACCCAAAACCCTGACAAACTTTTACAGGTGCACAATCGAGAGCATCCTGTAGGGCTGTATCACAGCCTGGTACGGCAACGGGACCGCCCTCAACTGCAAGGGTCTCCAGAGGGTGCCCTCCATGACACCTATAGCACCCGGTGTCACAGGAAGGCCAAAAAGATCATCATGGACAACAACCACCCGAGCCACTGCCTGTTCACACCGCTACCATCCAGAAGGCGAGGTCAGTACAAGTGCATCAAAGCTGGGACCGAGAGACTGAAAAACAGCTTCTATCTCATGGCCATCAGACTGCTAAACAGCCTACATTGAGACCCAATCACTGGCCACTTGAATAAATGGATCACTAGTCACTTTAAAAAATGCAACTTTAAATAATGCCACTTTAATAATGTTTACATATCTTACATTACTCATATCGTATGTATATACTGCATTTTATACCATCTATTACACCTTGCCTATGCCGCTCGGCCATCGCTTATCCATATATTTATATGTACATAATCTCAGTCACCTCTTTAGATTTGTGTGTATTAGGTAGTTGTTGGGGAATTGTTAGATTACTTGTTAGATATTACTGCACTGTCGGAACTAGAAGCACAATCATTTCGCTACACTCACATTAACATCTGCTGACCATGTGTATGTGACCAATACAATTTGATTTGATTTGATTTTGATTTGATAACAGACAGAAGTTTTGAGGAATAATCCTAGATGGATCTCTCTTGGTGTATCTTTAATTCATTAGGACATTGGACCAGTATCTCTAACAAATGTTTACTACTTTGTATTATTTATTTGTTCATGTTTTTATATAGTGTACTGTACTGTTGGGGAAATCTGGCAAGTAGACTTTTTCACTGTGCACGTTACACCCTGTATCCTGTGTACATGACAAATCAGCTTTGATTTGATTTGACCTGGGTCAAGTGCAACAGTAGCAACACATCAGCAGAGCCTGGACTGTAACAATGGAACTGTACATGCAGTGTTACAGCAAGCCATCTATTGATAAATAGAACATAAATAGAAGATAAAATAGAATTTTCAGCCTTTCTCTCCTGCCCCGACCATCCATGAGAACTAGTGGTTTATTGGCCAAATTAAGTAAGGTACAGTATCTCCTTTACCAGTAACATTAGCAGCTTCAGATGTTGATTAGCTTAACCTTATCTTCAAAAGTTCAGACAGACTTCATAGCAACAATTGTCGCAATACCTTAAAGGACAAGTTCACTTTTTTTTTGAGCAAATCTCTATTTTTAAATGGCATGTAAATGTCATGTCATAGAAGTGTCGACACCTTTTTTTGCTATTTCACTTGGATTTGAGAAAGTTACCCCACCAGCAATAGATGTGTGTGCTTTCTCATTTCTCATATCACCACAATGGGAACGAGAAAGAATGTGCATGCTGGCACATGGAAAAATATCGCTAGACTCCAACAAAGTGGAATACGAAGTTGTGGATAAAGTTCGGAATTACACATTTTCATGTGTACAACATCTAAAGACCTGCATCACTATACTGAGAGCTTTGCCGTTTCTAAAAGGACGTATTTGGGTGTTTTTGGAGCCTTTGTTAATGTTCTTCCGTAGCCCCCATACTGCAGAACAAGCAATGAGGAAGTCTATTGCTGGTGGGGTAAGTTTCTCAAAACCAAGTGAAATCGCAAAAAAAGTGTCTGGACACTTCTGTAACATGCCATATACATTTACATCTGAAAAGAGATTTTGTAAAAACAAGTGAACTTGTCCTTTTAAGTGCACTTTATTTAATTAAATGCATCGCATTCTGACAGCTTACATGGTCTGTCGAATATAAGCACATAACACACGCATGCACACACACACACGTACACTTTCACGCTGTATTTTAACTATATAGTGCCGTTCTTATTCAGTGACTCACAGTGAGTGTTATTATGGTGTAAACTAATGTTTTTTCAGGCTTATCTACCCTCACCTGCATGGTAGACCTCCCCCACCAGTCTGGCCAGTGTTAATATCCACTGGCAAGCTGCTCACCAGGACTCATCTCACACTAGCTGTTGCCATTTGTTTCCACTGCTCTTACGAACAAGGTGGTGTCATCAAAGTCAAAGGGCCAAAATAATATGTGCATGTAACTATATGAATTTCTCTTCTCCTCAATATTTCCTCTTTCTTCACAATCTCTCTTCTCCTCCCATATTCTACCCTCTCCTATCCTATCCATTTTTCTACGGGCTTCATTACTCAAAAATGTTTCTCTCTGCTCTTTTTATTGTAGTCAGATTTTTTTGTTTCACAAAATTGCTAAATTGCCGAATGCCTGTGTGTTAAGGTTAAGCTCAGAGAACAAAGAAAACCGTCATCTGGCATCATATATTCCTGATATCTCAGAAGCTGGCGTGCTACTGTATATTCAAAGGAAATATGAAACCTCGTAAAGTCCTTAATTTTCACAGCCACCTTTGATATGCCGTAGGGAGGGCAATAATTGACATCTCTAAATCAAAAACCTGAAATCATCCTCTGTTCCTGTGCAGAATAATTTTCGGAGAGAATTTTTTATTTTTATTCTTTCAGTGTTTAATTTCACCCTTTTGGAACCCTTTTTTCTAAAAGTGTAGCTTGCCATATCCTGCCGCTCCTCAGTCACTTTTATTAGTTTGACTTTACTCCAGTGGTCACCAACCGGTCGATTGCATTGACCCACTTTTTTTCTTGCACTGGCTCTATGTACACTGTCCTTCATATTCCATTCACCCAGCTCAATATAACATTGACATGTTTAGGCTACTACATGATACTCAAATTGTCCCTGCACCCATCATCAGGTTGCTACAACCTAGCCTATGATTGAAAGTTTTCAACACAGGTAGAGAGAATTTTGAGTAATCAAGGTGACAGAGTGACACATTCAAAACTGCCTTGCACACTCTTGCCTGCATCTAGCTGATATAGGGTGTAAACATTATTCCAACAGTTGCAAATGTGAGTTTCTATTGGACAAAGGTATGTTTATCCCTGTTTCCTTCCGTTTGCAGAAACATTTGTCAACAGCATCGGTGGAATGAATACACCTCTGATCACACGCAAACAGTTCACTTCCATAGCAGCCACATAAAAACAGCATGATCATTTTGCTCATTGTATATATAATTCCTTCTTGCAACTATATACACACTCTCCTCCTCCCTTCCCTTGTGGACTTCAGTGCACAACACATCAGCTGTCTGTGACCAGGCGAAAATACTTTTCCAAGCCAAACCTACATATCATGACTGCTAATCGCTAAACACAGCCTACATCGTTGTCACGTCATAGTCCACTAGAACTACTACAACTAGCGTTAGTAAACCCGCTGTAACGGCAGTCTAAGTCGTCCTCCTCCTCAGACGAGGAGAGGCGAGAAGGATCTGAGGACCAATGTGCAGCGTGGTAATTTTCCATGATTTAATTAACACAAAACAAGACACTATACAAAATGACAAAACAAACTAACCGTCACAGTCCTAGCTGGTGCAGCCAAAACACAAAGACAGGAAACAACCACCCACAATCCCCAACACAAAACAAGCCACCTATATATGATTCTCAATCAGGGACAACGATTGACAGCTGTCTCTGATTGAGAACCATATTAGGCTGAACACAGAAACAGACGAACTAGACACACAACATAGAATTCCCACCCAGCTCACGTCCTGACCAACACTAAACAAGCAAAACACATAAGAACTCTGGTCAGGACGTTACACCCGCTGCAATCATGCAGTACAGTGTACAGTCAGAAAGCAGTTTAGCAGTTACACCAGCGGACCATGGTGGCAATAAATGAATTAAACCAAAGCTTACCTTGACTTAGAAGAGTTCCAGTGTTGGATCCATAGCCAGCTAGCTAACATAGCATCCCTCTCTGTTTGAGCCAGGTGTTTAAGTAGACTAAAATAGCTAGCTGCATTTTCTAGCTAAGTGACAGTTAAAAAAAATTAAACCAAATATAGCTACTTAAATCTTTCTCTCTCTCTCTCTCTCTCTCTCTCTCTCTCTCTCTCTCTCTCTCTCTCTCTCACGCTTCTTAATTTTGGGAGAAACGTATTTGTTGAAAACTATTGTCTTTCTCTCTCTTTGAGTAAACTAGTCACCACATTTTATGATCTGCAGTGCTAGCTAGCTGTAGTGTATGTTTTCAGTACTAGATTCATTCTCTGATCCTTTGATTGGGTGGACAACATGTTGCAAAAGTTTTGATAGATTGGAGGACGTCTTCCGGAAGTTCTCATAATTACTGTGTAAGTCTATGGAGGGGGGTGAGAATTAAGAGCCTCCTAAGTTTTGCATTGAATTCAATGTACGCAGAAGAGGACAGAAGCTAGCCATTCTCTGACTACACCATGGTGCTACCCTAGTGTTGCTGAGGCTACTGTAGACCTTCGTTGCAAAACAGTGTGTTTTAATCTGAAAAGGATAACTTTTTTAATGCTTCACTATTTAGATTTTTATGGAATTTTCTGAAGAGGATGATCCTCCCCTTCCTCCTTTGAGGAGCCTCAACTGACTTACACACAGACACACTTTCATACTCTTCACATATGTGACCGACCAGCTCGATCCGGTCTTATGTAGCAACATTTAAATTGTGTTTTTTACATTGGATTAAAGTACAGACTCTTTGTCTGTATATCATACACTACAGTTAAGGAACAATGGGAAAGTTATTCTGCTTTGAAAGCTGATAAACTTGTAACCCCACTTTTGAGAAAATGGCCCTTGAGTGTTTTGGTACACCTACTTGGACAGCTTTTCTTTATCTACACCCATTCAGCATCGTTCACACACTCTTAAGCCTTAGCCCCACCCATCTCTTTAAGGATTCACATGTGAAGCCATGTACTAAACAACCAAAGATGTCAAGACTAAAGTCTGGTTTATACTACATCTATTGACAGTTGACGGAGTGACATCATGAACATTCTATTGTCATCTGACATCAAACTTGTCGTTGTGAAAAATTATACACACAAAAACTACAGACTGCATGACATTAGCAGCCTGGTTGTCCAAAATTGCATAACTGGAGAATTTTAACACCAATAAACCCACCCGTTTAAAAATTAATTCAGTATATGTCAATCTAGCACACCAGGCAACTAAAAGAAACGTTATAAACAGCTTGTTAGATGGCTAGCCAGTTCAAATAATGACCATATCATATAGCTGACAACCTCTTCACTTTAGCTCATTTGTACTCATTATTACAGGAAAATAAACTCAAATCAAGATCATTATTTACAAGTTAATGGCGAGCCAATCACAGAAAATAGCTTACGGTTGTGAGTATGATGAAATAATAACAGGGAATTCTACCAGAGCATTTTAGAACTTGGACACTGTCTCGTTGGCCTAGCGTTATATCCTAATTTGACTTTGGTGCAGGTCATGTTGTTCTTCACATTACCATCTCTGGTAAACACACACTATATCAAATTAAATCAAAGTTTATTTGTCACATGCACAGGATACAGAAGGTGTAAATGGTACAGTGAAATGGTTTCTGCATAGTGGAGTCTTTTGTTTAGACATGTAGCTAGCTAGCCAAACAAGGAACCATAATCCCAACTCATAACATTACTACCCGGCATGAAATTGCAAGTAGCTAACCAACCAGGTTCATTGTTAGCTGGCTCTGAGATACGATTAATAGTTACCCACAGATCATACACGTAATGTTAGCTAGCAAGCCAGCCAGCTAATGTTGGCTAGTTACCTAACAGTATGCTTTAACTTGCAAAGATAACAACTTTCAGACAAAATTAGAAACTTATAATATCTGAAAATTTGTGAGTCTGCCAGATCAGAGGCAGTAGAGATGACCAGGGATGTTCTCTTGATACGTGTGTGAATTAGACAATTTCCTGTCCTGCTAATAATTCAAAATGTAACTAGTACTTTTGGGTGTCAGGGAAAATGTAAGGGGTAAAAAATACGTTATTTTCTTTAGGAATGTAGTGGAGTAAAATTAAAAGTTGGGAAAAATATAAATACTAAAGTACAGATACCACAAAAAACTATTTAAGTAGTTCTTTAAAGTATTTTTACTTAAGTACTTTACACCACCGCTAGGCTCATAATTTAACAATTGTATCCATATTTACAGATAGCATAGAAGTTTGTTATTAAGTCACATGAAAGTTCACATGTTCCAGGAGGCATTTCTGCCAAAAAACACATTTTGATAAAAAAAAAATTAAATGCCTCTCCTGTGAAGTAGTGACACGCGACATATGCCTAGTTTCCTGAAACAAATCACATATGCTGCTGCTACTCAGTTTATTATCTATCCTGATTGCCTAGTAACTTTTACCCAGGACCAGCGCCAGAATGAATCAGTTGGATGGATTTTGTTAATGGGTCTGGGGAAGCTTACAATTTATCCTACCATTTCTACCTATCTGCGTGCCAGTTATGATTATTTTTATATGCGCGGAAAAGTTTGTGGAAAAGTTTCATAGTAATGTTTTCGTTTCTCAAAATTATTGTCACGTGGTTAATCATAAAAATATGAATAAAAATAATACAAATCTAAAAGTTAAAATTCAACTAATGCAAGAACACCAGCCTTTGCCATATGGACTCATTGATACACCATGATCCATTGGCAGCTATAGAAATTAGCGCATGGCTCAGACACAGCCTATTGGCCAATGCAGCAGTAGACCTATAACTTCCATCATCAACTAAGAAAAATACATAGGCCTAAAGTTGACAAATAAAATAGAAGAGAATAAGCGTATTTTTTTAAATAGCTGTGGATTGTTTCAAATCAAAAGTGCATGGGCCTATGCCTATTTGGAAAGCCAGAAATTTGGGCAGCGCGTGTGCCAATAGGCCTAATAGCTGATTATTGAGTTGCGGCTGTCATTGAAAAGCATCTAAAATGTGTGAAGATAATGTGTCTTGAGTATCATTTAAAATGTTGAAACAAGAAGAAGAAGGGGAGGGGTGTGTGGCGAAGATATGGGCATTTCTCTCCAGAATGCTTGCACTCAGCTCTCCAGAATGTACCTCACTGTCTCCCTCCAATTCTTGCACATTCATTGTTTCATTGTGTGAATTGTTTGCCCTTAGATTGTTTATTTTTATCACATACGGAGACAGAGTGGTGCTGTTTCGCTCTCTCAGATGCTTTATCTGAGATTGATGCGTCTCTGTCGGCGTGCGTCTCGGTCAAATAAATTAGAAATATATTTCAATATTTTATTTGGACGGGCAAGGAGGTACGGTAGGGCGGGCCCGCCCTTAACCCAGAACCTGCTTTTACCCCTACCTATATGTACTATACATATTACCTCAATTACCTTAACTACCTCGCACCCCTACACATTGACTCGGTACCGGTACTCCTTGTAAATAACCTTGTCATTGTTATTTTACATTGTTACTATTTCATTTTTACATTTTCTTTCGTTGACTTTTTAACTGCATTTTTGGGAAAGGGCTTGTGAGCATTTCAAGGTAAAGTCAAATAATGACAAATAACATTTGATTTGAAATTGGCATCTGTTTTGTCAGAGGGACTGTGGAGGAAGCAGTTATGTAAGGATGTTTTCTGTCATAACATTGCTCTGACAGCACAGCACAGCCCATCTCTCTCCACACTGATTGCTACTCTGTTATGGAATGTGGCACAAGTTCTTTGGTTGTCATTTGAAATATTTCTACACACTTCTGCTTCATCGAAAAATTGGGTTGTTGTGCGCTCGGACGCAACAAATCACTCATTCACTCTGAGTGAAAAAAAATATGTGAATGGGGAGTGAGTGTAAGCCTTACAAAAACCCAGGTTTCAGCAAATGAAACGCCTGGTCTATTATTCATTGTTTTCCTGCTTTCTTTTTTGTTTTGTACTTTTGACCCCTTTTTCTTCCCAATTTCGTGATATCCAATTGGTAGTTACAGTCTTGTCCTATTGCCGCAACTCCCGTACAAACTAGGGGGAGGCGAACGTCGAGAGCCATACGTCCTCCGATACTCGACCCTGCCAAGCCGCACTACTTCTTGACGCACTGCTCGCTTCCTGTCGGAGGAAACACCGTGCAACTGGCGGCCAAAGTCAGCGTGCATGTGCCTGGCCCACCACAGGAGTCGCTAGAGCATGATGGGACAAGGACATCCCGGCCATCCCTAACTCTCCCCTAACCCGGATGACGCTGGGCCAATTGTGTGCCGCATCATGGGTCCCCCGGTCGCGGCCAGCTGCGACAGCTTGGGATCGAACCCGGGTGTGTACTGAAAGCACTGGGATGCAGTGCTTTAGCCACTCGGGAGGCGTTTTCCTGTTTTCTGAGTCACATTCATAATTGAGAGCATTATATATTTGCTCAGATGTCTTTTCTCGAAGTACAATGCATGTTGTTCTTTGTTCATCACAACAATAAAAAAGGGAACATTTATGTTGGAAAGGGTGCCATGTGCCATACGTACTGTAGACAAACTGGCGTCGTTGTCCAAGAAGCATAAAGAGAGCTTTAGAGAGAGTGCATATTTATCTCTTTCAATCTCTCTTTCTTCTGGCAAGCCTCAAATGAAGGAGATGTTGTTTAGTACCAGTGCGCTTCGGAGACAGTGTGTGAAATGTATTGGCCCTGAGCCCTGCCATTTGACACACAAGACATGGCTAACAGATCTTGTGCCATTTCCAATCTCCTCCTGCTCCTGTGTAAAGCTGACCTTTGCTGCCTCCTGGCTATATTTAAACTCTGAGCACCGGAGACTGTCACTGGGAAATTATATTTTCAATGCTCTCCATTTGTCTGCCCTGCCGTATATTCTCCTTGCATACAATTATATATATTCATATTGTACTGCTGCAAACAAGGGCAGTGGTAAACACCCAGGCCTTCATGTCCAGAGCAGGCACCTGGTCTCAGAGCATTTTCTATTATTCTGTACGTAAATCTGAGAAGCTCCATTTAGTATGATATTTTACATTTCGTATGCTATGTATTCATTTGTGGAAGTCCATCACCCATTTTGTATGATATGGTACGAATTACAATTTGTATTATATGTTATGAATTTACAAAACGTACAAGGTACAAATTTACAAAACGTTTGATATGTTACGAATTATAGCTAGGTGGCTTACTAACGTTAGCTAGGCTAGGGGTTAGAGTTAAGTTTATGATTAAAAGTTAGGAGTTAGGTTAAAGGGTTAATGTTAGGGTTAGCTAAAACGGTTAAAGTTAGGGTTAGCTAACATGCTAAGTAGTTGCATAGTAGCTAAAAAGTAGTAAGTAGTTAAAAAGTTGCTAATTAGCTAAAATGCAAAAGTTGTCCGTGATGAGATTCAATTTGGGTTGCTAGACGTTCATGTTATACACCCATCCATCCACCCCGACCAACCATCCTACTTTTGTTTTTGCCTTAAGTAACCATCCGTCTTACATAACCATATCAAACATAACATATGCTAATTTTATGCTTATTATGTTATGTCTAGTCTATGAGACCAGGCTGGAGCAGGGTGACAGTTATGTGGAGCTTCCCTCTGAGCTACAGACTCATATATATTACTGTACAGAGCAATTGTGTAACTGTATGGGCAGTACACAGCATGTCAATACAGAGTTGTGAGAATTAGCTAACAGTGCATATCATACCAAGGACCAAAAAGTTGACCTTTTGTAGAAGCAGTCTATAAAATGTCATGGTTTACAGACATTGATTTAGTCACTAGACGCCACTATTTTTAGCCATAGGAATGTGTGTTGATAGAGCTTATAGAAACACCATTACTTTCTCATACAATATTGATCCTCTCCCATCTCTCTCTCTGTCTGTGCTGCAGGTCAGAGGTGGGTTTCCAGAGGGTCCTACAGGTGGATCTGGAGGTGGACAGTTTCCTGGGTCCACTGGGCAGCCGCTGGATCACGTGGCAGGTTGAGTACCCGGGCAGCCATGCCACCACGCAGGAGGCA